>NW_006408532.1:21761205-21791668 GCF_000296735.1 Chrysochloris asiatica | reverse complement strand
AAAGGCAAGCAAACCAGATTAAGCTCGGATTTCTCAACAGAAACCATGCAGGCAAGAAGGCAATGGGGAGAGATATATAAAACCCTGAAAGAAAACAAAACTGCCACCCAAGAATCCTCTACCCAACAAAGCTGTCAATCAAATACAATGGTGTAATAAAAACATTCCAGGATAGGCAGAAGCTAAGGGATTTTGCTATGAAAAACATCCTAAAGGAAGTTCTGTGGACTGAAAACCAGCAAGAACACACAATAACTACAGAATGACGTACATGGCAGCATCAACCTGAACTCAATCGACAAATGAAAGAGTCAAGAACAGAATAAAATTATAAGAACAGAGGGAAAAAAAAAAACATGTGGATCTGCTGAGCCATTTAAGTTCATGGCAGATAGGTCAACTCAGAGGTTATGGTAACTGTTTTCTAGAGTTCCAAAGGGGAAATCTTGATAGAGGTAGTCTTTGATCTTCATCAGTAAGTGCTTAAAAGTCTTCTTCACTTTTAGTAAGTAAGATTGTGTCATCTGTGTATTGCAAGTTTTTAATGAATCTTCCTCCAATCCTGATGTTACATTCTTTTTCATATAGTGCAGCATCTCAATTTTTTGCTCACCATACAGATTGGGTAAGCATGGTGAAAACACTACAAAAATATGAAAGTGCCTCCTATGGCACTTTCTATTCTTACTGGGTTCAATAACTAGTTACAATGGTCACATAGAACTCAGACACCATAGTAACAGTTATGGGGTTAATTAGGAAAGTTAACAGCTTACAATGTTGTTGTTGTTGTTGTTAAGTGCCGTCGAGTCGGTTTCGACCCATAGCGACCCTGTACAGGGTTTCCAAGGGTGTAAATCCTTACGCGAGTAGAAAGCCTCATCTTTCTCCCGCGGAGCGGCTGGTAGTTTCGAACCGCTGACCTTAAGGTTCGCAGCCCGATTCATAACCACTATGCTACCAGAGCTCCTTAACAGCTTACAATACATTATCAGAAAAGTTCAGGCACAGTTATTCCAGTCAGCTGCTAATAAATGCCCATAGGACATATCACTCCACCATAATAAGCCTGTCTGAAAGCACTTGGCTCTAGTTCTGTAGGTCAGCAAACCTAGCTCCCCCTTGTAAGTGCCTGGAGGCAACCCACTCTACCAGCAAGTTTTTGCCCAGAGTCACTCAACTTTACTTGCTCTGTGAATTACTTGCTCTGTGAACTGGGAAGTCCACTGCTAGGTCTCATGCTTTGGTTCTTGATTCTGCTGCTGTTTCTCCTCTTCCACTCCTCCAGTGTCACAGCTTTTTGTCCTTGAGTCAAGAAGGTTCAATGCACAAGGATCTCAGAGTGGAAAGCATGTGCTACACTCCTGGTCTTCTTCTCTGATGGTAGTGAGATGTCCCCTCCTACTTCTGAGATGATTAACTTTATACCCATGCTAGAGTTTCACGTTTTCACAGTTGTGACTAACTCTGTTTGCATCCACAGCTGGATCAAGTCATACTATCAGTATCTTCTCCCACTTTCTCTTCTCCAGACCCAGCAGGGCAAAAATATTGTTTGGTAGGAGCTAAAAACTGTGGCTAGTAGAGACATTAGGTAATTCATTATACCACAAAATATAATCTGATGCTCTCTTTTCTGCATTTAAACCATACAGTACCCTCTCATTCTGTTTAAATAACTTCCTCTTGATCAATGCATAGGTTCGGCATGAGCACAGTTAAATGTTCTGGAATTCCCATTATTTGCAATGCTATCCATAATTTGTTATGATCCATATATTAAAATGCCTTTGCATAGTCAGTATAACACAAGTCAGCTTCTTTTTGCTATTTTCTGCTTTCAGTCAAGACCCATCTAATATTAGCAATGATATCCTTGGCATGGTGCTGTAGGATCAGCACTGGACTTCAAACCACAAGGTCACCAGTTCAGCTGCTCCTCAGAAACACAATACAGGGTCACTATGAATTGTAACCAGCTAGACAGCACTTAACAAAAACAAGATCACACTGTATTAGTTAGAAGAATGTCACCAAATCCAATATATACTCATATACTATATTCAAGGGGAAGGAATTGTATCAGGGCATAAATACCCAGAAGGGAGATTATTGAATATTTATTTTTAAATGCTTGTTCAGGATTTTCCCAAGAATTCATCAATACTGCTAGTTTCAATTTAATAATTTCTTGCTTTATGTTTCATCAGTGTACTTCACTAGTATTTCAATTCCATGCACATTTACCCCTGGCATTAATTAAAATGTTAAACTGTATTCTACATGATTGCAAACATCCAAAGGAACCCTAACTATATTTCTGCATGCTACTTACTCTCTCCTCAGAGTGGGTGACTTAACTCAAGGATTGGCCTGAAAGGTAAGAGACAGAAATGATAGAAGAGAAAGATGGGAGATGGGAAATTCTGACCTCATCATCACTTTTGTCTTGTTCATATCTATAAAGAAAACTAATCCCTCAGTATTCTCTGGAGTCCTGGTGCAGCACTGTAAGATAAGAACTTGTCTGCTAACCATAAGATTCAAACCCACCAGCAGCTCCTTGGAATCCCTATACAGGATCACTGTATAGGGATAAATCTGGACCAACTTAATGACACTTAAAAATAATAATAAGCATCCTCCACTAAGAACACACCTATTGTTACAGCAACAAATGATTTGAAAGTAACAGGCAGAATTAGGTCATTGGTATTTTATATATGAAAGTCTAAACTGTGTCTTGAGTCCTGGTGTGGCACTGTAGGATAAGCACTGGACCGAAAGGTTGGTTTGAACCAAAAGGTCAGTGGTTCAAGCTCACCAGTCACTCCTCAGAAACCCTGTACCTGGTGACTGTGCACCAGAACTGACTCAACAGTACTTAACAACAACAACAACCTGTGTCTAGATTAAAGCACTTGCTGTCATCCCTAATTTAGAACATTTATAACACAGTCAAATGACATATACTAAGAGTCCATGCATTATAACTTTAGAATTTTCCACAAGAACGGATGTTACATCCTTGTTGCCAACATTATATCTTAACTCATGGGCTGCCCACACCAAATAGCATGCCTGGTCTCCATCATGCTGGTAATGAACCAGTTGTACTTTATCTCTGAGTGTACTGCTTCTGCTTCATTACTGGAAATGACAACTGCTTTTTGCTTCTTATCTTTTCATTCATTCCTTCCAGGGTCTCCCAGACTTTGAACCTTATAACCAAAAGGTACATAATAAATACTTATTGAATTATTTAAAAATTGATTAATGTCTACTCTAAATTTATAGTATCTACCTTCTACTGGTAGCGTAGCGGTTATGAATCGGGCTGCGAACCACAAGGTCAGCAGTTTGAAACTACCAGCTGTTCCGCGGGAGAAAGATGAGGCTTTCGGCTCCCGTAAAGATTTACAGCCTCGGAAACCCTGTTCAGGGTCGCTATGAGTCGGAACCGACTCCACGACACATCACAACAACAACAATCTTGTATTGTGGAGTCCTGGTGTGGTGCTGTAGGTTAATGCGCCAGACTACAAAGCTGTTTGAACTGCAAAGTCAGTGGTTCAAGCTCACCATCTGCTCCTTGGAAACCCTATACAGGTTTGCTATGGGTCAAAACTGACTCGAAGGCAGTTCACAACACAACAACCTTCTATTGTGGAGTCCTGGTGTGATGCAGTGGGTTAATGCATTGGACTGCAAGTCATTTTGAACTTCAAGGTCAGCGGCTTAAGCTCGCCAACCACTCCTTGAAACCCTATACAGGGTCACTATGAGTCAGATACCAACTTGGTGGCACTTAACAACAACAACTTTTTATCTATCCAGGTGCTGATTTCTAGATCGTGGTGCCTTGAAATTATGCAGCGTTGATATCTGGTAGACACAGTGAGTTCCATTAGAATCCTAATTTTTAAAACAAAGTCATCTAACCCTCAGTTTCTGTGTTTATAAAATTGGATAATACAACTTTATCCCAAAGATTTTTAAAGAATGAAAATAAGATAATATATGTGAAAGAGTTTTGTAAGTGGTGGTATTTTTTAAGTAAAATATTACTGCATTATTATTGTCATTACTCACAACAACCATGATTTACATCCTATTAAACAGATCCCAAAGATTTTTGGTCAAATGGCAGCTCATTGCAAGAAATACCTATATAATAAGTATACAATGGCCTGAGGCTCAGGAATATCATTACTAGGCCAAAGTATAAAATACTTTCATTGTAATATATTTACTTGACCTGTAGTAATGTAATCAGAACTGGATCTAAGAAACCTTCAATATGTCAGTTTTAAACTATCAAGTTAAAAAGAAATGAGTTCCCAGCAGACAGGACATTTAATCCATGAACAAGCATCTACAGCTATTACATCCTTCAGTCAGCTTGAGGACTAAGGTGTGCCTGACCAAAGCCATGGTGTTTTCAATAACCTCATATGCATGCGAAAGCTGGACAGTGAATAAGGAAGACCGTAGAAGAATTGATGCTTTTGAATTATGGTGTTGGAGGAGAATATTGAAAGTGCCATGGGCTGCCAAAAGAACCAACAGATCTGTGTTGGAAGAAGTGCAGCCAGAGTGCTCCTTGGAGGCCAGGATGGCCAAACTTCGTCTCTCATACTTTGGACATATTGTCAGGAGGGACCAGTCGCTGGAGAAGGATATCATGATTGGTAAGGTGGAGCATCAGAGAAAAAGAGGAAGACCCCCCAATGAGATGGATTGGCCAAGTGGCAGCATCGATGGACTCGAGCGTGGCAACAATAGTGAGGTTGGCCCAGGATCAGGAAGTGTTTTGTTCTGCTGTGCATAAGGTCACTATGAGTTGGTACAGACTCGATGACACCTAACAACAACAATCTGCTATGTGTTCAAGGCCTTCTAGGTAGGGTAATAATTAGATGTACATATAAATGAGCCAGGAAACCTGCATTTTTCCCATGACTCAGTCATTGACTACTTGAGATGCATTCTTTACTGAGTTACTACAGACCTCAGCTTACTCACATGTTAAAGAAAAGGATCAAATTAGATCCTTGGTTTCTGGAACATTTTGTGTGGAACTCTTGACACTTCAAGGACCCATCCATAAGACCAAAATGGGATTGGGATATGTTGGAATAGTTGGCCTCAGATATTTGCATCATTTTAATTTCTATCTTGGGGTGCCCCATAAATCTTTATTTGAAAAGTTACTTGTG
Source organism: Chrysochloris asiatica (assembly GCF_000296735.1). Lineage (NCBI taxonomy): Eukaryota > Metazoa > Chordata > Mammalia > Afrosoricida > Chrysochloridae > Chrysochloris > Chrysochloris asiatica. Next base: position 21,786,449 of record NW_006408532.1, on the reverse strand, counting down.
TGTGTGTGTGTTGTTTGTGCGACAAGTTTCTTTAAACTTGAACTCAACATTTTCTTCTCTTCTCCATTAGGTAACAGGGTTATGCTGGTAACAGTAAGCACAACTGGTTAAAGTAGAGGCATTTCGGATTGAGAATAGGTAATAATAGCTACCATTCACTTTGTATTTCCAGTGTGCTAGACACTATATCTGTTTCTAAGTATTTAAGATGATTAATGTAACCTTCACAGCAATTTTAAAGGTGAAAACTTCACTATATCTCTCTTTTATAGACAAAGAAGGAGTATCCAAGATCACATAGTGAGTGGCAGAGGTGGGATTTGAACCCTGACTGAAGTCTGACTCTGGAGTTCATAGACTCTGTAGTCAGTGTGCCAGGGTACCACTAAGAAATGTGTAGACTTAGGTTGTGGCCGTAATGCAAATGACAAAAGAGAAATAAAGTCAAGATTCTGAAAGAATCAATAGGATATTACAAATGATGAAAAATGATGGGCCCACAATCACACCATTCCCAATGACATTTTTCACTTCCTATTATGCTCACAGGAAGATTAAGGTGACATTACAGCCTATTGTCACATCTAAAAAATGCTTTTAGGACAAGGTTGCATTAGAGAACCAAGTCACTCTGTTTCCACAGGAGTAATAGATAACAATCTAATGGTAGCACAATAGATAAGACTATTACAAACTATAGAAAGAGAACACAGAAACAGTACTCAGTAGAATTCATCAATAAGTAATGAGATCATTACCCAGCAGTATTGCAAGACATACAATAGCCAGCTTTCTCTCCATTTATTATGTAGAATTAGCGACTAAATCACCAAATTTCGAAATAAAAGAGGACCCTATTTAATGTCTAATTCAAACTGTTTATTTATTCGATTTTTTAAATTATATTTTTCAAAAAGATTTTCTGACACAATTTGAACAAAGACAGGGTGTCAGATAAAATTAAGGGATCGCTGGTAATTTTACTAGGTATAGTAATAGCATTGGGAGCATGAACCATAAGGCCCAAGGTTCGAATCTGCCAGCTGCTCTGCAAGAGAAAGGTGAGGTTTTTTTGTTCCCAAGGTTTAAAGCCTCAGAACCTTACACAGAGTCGCTGTGAGTCAGAACCTATTCGACAGCATTTAGCAACAGTGATAAAGGGATGGCTATTATGTTTGTTGTTTTGTTTTTTCAGCTCTGTGTTTGAATTACATACTAAATTTCTTATACATAAAATTATGTTGTAGTTAAAATGTTGCTGTTGTTGTTCAGTGCAGGAACCTGGTGGTTAGCAATCTAGTGCTTATCCTACAATTCCACACCAAGACTCCTGTATTTAGAATGTTGCTAAGTTCTGTTGAGTCCGTTCCGACTTAATAACGACCTGGTATAGAGTTTCCAAGGAGCAGCTGGTGGGTTTGAACTGCCAACCTGTATTTCACAGTCCAGTGCTGATTCTACAGCACCACAGGAATAAACATATGTTGGGGGTGGTAAAAGATGAAATGAAATTTGCAAAATGCTGACAATTAATTACACTGGGTGTTGGAAATACAGAGATTCATTAAATCAGTCTCTCTACCTTTGCACAAGTTTGAAATTATCAATAATAATCTTGGTTAATTACAGCCTAGAAAGCCAATGACCTACTGAGGAGCAATCCATCAATGGCTTATAAATAAGTTCAGGCTGAAGATGAAGAAAATTAAAACGAGTCCATGAGAGCCTAAATATGACCTTGAATATATCCTACCATGAATTTAGAGACCATCTCTCAAGAACAGATTTTATGCATTTGACACTAATGATCCAAAACCAGAAAAGTTGTGTGATGACATCAAGAACATCAAACATGAAGAAAACAAAATGTCATTTAAAAGACAAGAAAGAAAGAAAAGACCAAAATGGATGTCAGAAGAGACTCTAAAACTTGCTTTTGAGAGTAAAAAACCTAAAACAACTACAAGAAATGATGGAGCAAAAGATTTTAACAAAAGAATTTCAAAGGACAACTCAATTCCCAGCGCCCTGTTCTTTAACAATGACTTTAGTGTATCTTGGTCTTCTTCCTTCAGTATCATTGGCTCTTGATCATATGCTACTTCTTGAAATTGTTGAACATTAACCATTTCTTTTTAGTACAGTGACTCTGTTTAGTCCTTCCATCTTCTTTTGATGCTTTCAGTATTTTGCCCATAGAATCCTTCAATACCTCAAGTCCAGGCTTGAATTTTGTCTTCAGTGTTTAAGAAATGCTGAGTGTTCTTCCTTTTTGGTTTTCTAACATCATATATCTTTGCACATTTCTTTATTATACTTAGCTTTGTCTTCTCAAGTTGCCATTTAAAATTTTCTGTTCAACTCTTTTACCTCTTCGTTTCTTCCATTTGCTTTAGCATCTCTATGCTGGAGAGCAAGTTTCAGAGTCTCTTCTGACATCCATTTTGGTTTTTTCTTATTTTCTTAATGATCTTTTGCTTTCTTCCTGTATAACGTTCTTCATGCCACCCCACAACTTTTCTGGTCTTCAGTCTTTAGTGTCTAATGTATCAAATCTGTTCTTCAGATGATCTCTACATTCAGGTGAGATATGTTCAAGACCATATTTGGTTCTCATGGATTTGTTTCAGTTTTCTTCAGGTTCACCCTGAACTTGCATATGAACCGTTGATGGTCTGTTCCACAGTCTGTCCATGGTCTTATTTTGACTGATGTTATGGAATTTTTCCACAGATGTTTTGATTTCTGTGTATTCCATCTGGTGAGGGCCATGTTTATAGTTATTTTTTATGTTGCCGGGATGGGGGGGGGGGGGATTTTTAGCCCCTAGTGCCTAGCTTTAAAAAAAAAAAAGAGGGGGGGGGGAGGTATCTGCAATGAAGAATTCATTGGTCTTGCAAAATTCTATCATGAGATCTCCAGTATCATTTCTATCATCAAGGCCATATTTTCCAACTATTGATTCTTCCTCAGTCTTTGCATTCAAATCACCAGTAATTATAAATATAACTTGATGGCATGTGTGATCTATTTTAGCTTGAAAAAATTGTTAGAATTCTTCAGTTTCATCATCACTAACTTTTGTGGTTGGTGCATAAGTTTGAATAAAAGTGGTATTAACTGGTTTCCCTTGTAGACATATGGCTATTATGCTATCATTATATTTGAAGATAGATGTTTAAATGTTCTTTTTTATGATGAAGGAGATGCATTTCCTCTTCAATTTGTCATTCTTGGCATAGTAAACCATACAACTGATTCAAAATGTGCAATACCAGTCCATTTCAGTTCACTGAGGCCAGTGATATCTATTTTTATGTGTTTCTTCTCATCTTTAACAACTTCTAATTTTTCTAGATTTAAACTTTATACAGTTCATGATCTAATTAATAATGGCTGTTTGCATCTGTTTTTCCTCATTTTGAGTTTTTCATCATCAATATTGTGCTGCTATTCATAATGTTTTCATGTTCCAGTAATGTATCTGACAATTCTTCCCTGCTATTCATAATATTTTCAGTGGCTAAACATTAAGAAGTAGTCTACTCTAGCTTAGTCTGGAAGCTCAGCTGAAACTTGTCTTCCATGGATGACCCTGTTGGTATTTCAAAACTAGTGGCATAGTTTCTAGCATCACAGCACCAAGCAAGCCTCCATAGTACAACAAACTGACAGAGGAGAGTGGTATATATCAATACAGGTGTTATAAAAAATCCAGAATCCTAAAGAGTATTTCAAAAGGACATGTCACAAGAACATTACTTGAATGGCCCCCACTGGTCAAATCTGATACAATTTTTTGCACCAAAAACAGAAAAACAATAATGACAAAATGGATTACAATCCACATAATGCCTTCTAGTTCACAATCACAGGGAGAAAGGATCCATGAGTGTATAGTGATATGTTTTTAAAAAAGGAAGAGGGACATGAGAATGGAATACTCTGATTTACTGAGAAATATCACTTAATAAACATGAAAAGAATACTGGAATTATAAAATCACTGTTGTGGGCATCAGTTTAATAACAGAATCAATCAAAGTAGATAGTAAACCCAATGAGTGAGATTTTGCTGGAAAATAAAATATTCACCTGTGAATTCATTTCCTATGGCTTCCATATCAAAACATCACAAATAATGTAATTTATAAGAACAGTAACGTATCATCTTACAGTTCTGGAAGCTACTAGTTTGAAAGCAGGAAATCAGCCCTATTGACTCCTTCCAAGGACTCTCAGAGAAAATCTCTTTTATTATTGCTCTTAATTGCTCTGCTAATGACCAACCATCCTTGGTTTTCCTGGGCTGGTAAGGTGCATCTTCCACATGGCCATGGTCTCTCTGGTCCCTGTCTCTGTGAATCTTCTCTTTTATGAAAACACTTGTTGTTGTTGCTAAGTGCCATTGAGTCCATTCCGAATCATAGTGATGCATAGGTTTTTTGAGAAGTAGCTAGTGAGTTTGACTGCTATCCTTGAGGTTCAAACCAACCTTGTAGTCCAGTGCTTATCCTGCAGCACCATACCATGAGTCCATGAAAACACTATATATGTACATTAGGACGCAGCCTACTGCAGTTTAACTTCATGCTAACATACTGATAACATTTCAAAGACCCTATTTTCAAGTAGGAGCTCTGGTAGCGTAGTGGTTACAAAGCGGGCTGCGAACCTTAAGGTCAGCGGTTCAAAACTACCAGCCGCTCCGCAGGAGAAAGATGAGGCTTTCTACTCCTGTAAAGATTTACACCCTCGGAAACCCTGTACAGGGTCGCTATGGGTCGGAACCGACTCGACGGCACTTAACAACAACAATATTCAAGTAAGGCCATAGAGCAGATCATAGGGTTAAAAATTTCAACATAGTTTGAGGGACACAATTCAGTACATAACAGTATAGGCTCAAAGAAACACACCAATATTCTTCATTGACTACAAGGGGAAAATGGAGAAATCTGGTGGACACCACAACCAAGTGATTACACTTAACAATACCAACAATGAAACAAATTAGTGCAACAAGAAGTACACAGCATTATCTATATAGTATTCTTGCTAAAACTTACTCATTTGAATGTATCATTGAGGAAACAATCAGATTAATTCCAAGTTGTGATACCTTCAACAAAATGACTGACTTAGGCTTTTCAAAGGTATCAGTATTATAAAAGACAAAATACTTCTCTGTATTAAAAGAAATTAAAGACATATAGCAACTAAATGCATGATGTTTGGTTGGATCTCAGATCAGGGGAATATTTCTAAAAGATGTCTTGGGGACAATTGGAAAACTTTGAACATAGGTACTATTTCTATATCGATGTTAAATATATTGACAGATAAGGCATATAGTTACATGGTTATGCAGGAGACTTGTTTTTAAATGATACCAATGTATTTGGGAATGATGTATCATGTCTGCAAGTTATTTTCAAATTGTTCAGTATTTATAAACTCACACAGATACATATATAGAACAGTACTAATGTTGCAAAATGTAAATCTGTTGATGAATCTAGAAGGTTAGATGTGTGTTCACTATATTATTCTTTCAATTTTTCTAAGTGTCTGAATTTTTTCAGAATAAAAAATCAGAGAGGAGGGAATTACAGCTTAGAGAAGTAGTAACTTTTCACACTGTTTCCTCTGTAGAATTACTCATCCTTTAGACCCCATTTCCAGGAAACCCCACAAGAATTCTATGACTCCATTCTGAAATCCCACAGCACATTCCCTTTAACTCCGTGAGTGCTGACCTCCATTTTAACATACATGTGTTTCTCTCTCCTAATAAATGGTGAGTTCTTGAGGCAGACAAACCAATGTCCTATTCAACTTTGGATTGCCTAAAGTGACTAACTAGCTCATTGCTTTTCATATATTAACAGCCCCAGTAATCTAATGGAGCTGTCCGTGAACAGTTAACTGGCTCATAATACTCCATCCCTGGTTCTAGAACTCTGTGCTAGGATCATGGTTCCCAAACATGTAGCTAGTTGTGCTGAACTTAGGACCAAAGCTAGTTGTGCTGAATGTAGGCAGCTATCTATCCATTACCATTGAATGGACACTCAAAATCTTATCTCAAATCCCAGTATTCTCTTCTAGCTCAGTTGCTTTCTTCATGCCAAAGCAGTGAAGATCAAATTAAAATGCAACTGTTACCTAATAAAAGGGTAAGTCACTTGGGCCATCTTCCTTTGTCTGGAATTAGTTTAGCACAGGTTTGCATAAAATTATTTTTTCTGTAAAATACAGTCTGTGCAGTTAAGCTGGCCACCTGTTTTTGTTAGCAAAGTTCTATAGGAACACAGCCACGCTCATTCATTACATAGCTGCTTTTACACTACAATAGCAGAGTAGAATCATAGTTACACTAATAGCTAATGAATCTATTATCTAGTCTTTTATATTAAAATGTTCAATGCCTGGCTTTTCAGCAGTAGATCATCAGATTGTTTTTCTGAAGTGCTACGAAGTAGGTTCAAGCCACCAACCTTTCTGTTAGCAGTCTAGTACATTAGCCATTGCACCACTCAGCAAAATGCCACTACAATTATTAGTTTGTCTCACCTTTTGTGAACCTTTCAACTTCTTAATATAAAGAATTTCAGAAAGATGTATTTCTGCCTTTCATCTTATCTATTCTTATTCTCTTTCATAGATATCAAAATAAAAGCTGTCCTCTCATCGTACTCCCTGCTTTCTAAACTTCCTGTCTTTTTTTGCAATGTTTCCTCTGCAGAATTACTCATCCTTCAGGCCCCATTTCCAGAAAACTGCACAGTTCCCCACAAGAATTCTCTGACTCTAACAAGGAACCCCATTGCACATTACCGTTAACTTCCTCAGTGCTGACCCCCATTTCAGCATATAAGTGCCTCTCTCCCCTAATAAACTGTGTGCTCCTTAGGCATGGTGCATCTAAAGTGGCTAGTTCACTGCTTTTCACATAGTAAGTGGGCTGCATTTATGCATGGTGGCTCACAAAGCACGTGCTTTCACTAACCGAGATGGTGGTCTGGAAATGCAATATGCATTAAAAAGTAATGTTGGAAGAAAATATAAATGATTTAATAAAAATCATATATTAAAATAGGCATGCTTTTCATCTATGCATTCAGTAGCTGAAAAGAGGGAACAAATCTTTACAGCAAGGATCATTCCCACCTCCTCCATACACAGAGTAGACAGGGATGGGCAACTTGGACATTGACTACCCAAAGTGGGAGGGCTACAAAGGCAAGAAGTGCTTGGTTTACAAGCTTTCAAGAGGGAACCTAGATCCAGAGAGTGTGGAGGAAGGTAGAATCTCCACTGAGTAGTATCCAATCTGTCTGGGCGGGGCTGATGAAAGCAAATGCAGATAGGTCCCTTGTGATACAGTAGAGAATAATTGTTATCAGGACTGACTGTGAGGATTGGAAATGTAAAGGTAGATGTTTCGTAGCAAGAAGAGGAGTGATTAACTTTTCAGTCTAGGAGCGGAGGTCCCTGGGACCATCAAGGGAGAAGAGCAGAGAGCGGAACCCTACCCAGAGAAGCAGTGACACCAGAGATGGAGGAGAGACAATGACATGGAGAGATGGAGTGGCTGGGGACTTTGGACCCAGAGAGGGAGAGAGGCTGTGTGTTGAGGACCAGGGGGCAGGCTTACAGGGTATACCCCTTAGTTGGTTGATGATGCATGGAGGGGATTGTAACCATGGCAATGAAACGATATACAATAGAATGAATGTAAAACTAATGTTCTCCCATGTAAACTATCACATAATTCACAATAAAACATTTTTAAATATATATATAGGCATGCTTTTAATATACTACATAATTGTTGCTGTTGTTAGGTGCCATCGAGTCAGTACTGACTCATAGCAACCCTATGCACAACAGAACAAAACACTGCCCAATCCTGGGCCAACTTCACAATCACTGCTACGCTTGAGCCCATTGATTCTGCCTCTGTGTCAATCCATCTCACTGGGGGTCTTCCTCTTTTTTCCTACCCTCCACTTCACCAAACATGATATCCTTCTCCATCGACTAGCCCCTCCTAACAATATGTTTGAAGTATGAAAGATGAAGTTTGGGCACCCTAGTTTCCAAGGATGTGCTTCTTCCAACACAGATCTGTGTGTTCTATTGGCAGCCCATGGTACTTTCAATAGTCTCCTCCAATACCATAACTCAAATGCATCAATTTTTCTACAGTCTTCCTTATTCACTATCCAACTTTTACATGCATATGAGGTTATTGAAAGTACCATGGCTTGGGTCAGGTGCACCTTAGTCCTCAAACTGACATCTTTGCTCTACATAATTCAGAGACAACAATAACACTGGGCCACCAGCTGCTGAAAACTATTGAAGTGGCCCCAGAAAAAGAGTTTGCTTTCCTAAACACCACAGATGCTTCTTGTACAAAGAGACAAGATCCCAAATTTTTGCTCTAAAATCAACATGGCAGATCTCCAAAGGAGTCCATTTGTGGAATGTTAGTAACTTTCCCACTCAGACACTGTTGGTTGCAAGGCTACTGCAAATCATACAATGAAGTTTGCTGTCAAAGTCAATAGTCTACCTGTGTCCCTGCAGACCTTCATAGCTCAGGCCTCTAAAACCAACAGGATAGACCTCCCCAAGAGTAAGGTCATGTTTATCTGCTCCCCATTTTAGTCAGTGCTCAGGACTGCTGACTGAAGCTGCTGTCTGCTAAGAAGTATCTTTAATTGACTGTTTCCTAGTACACAGCCAACATATTATGGGGTGGCAGTTCTGATAGCAATGAAGCAGACCTCCCCAGGGGCCCATTGGGAGTGTGCCAGCACCTCCCCACACTGACAATTTTGGCTGCAAGCTGAATTGCTACAGAATTTGGCTATGAATTGCTACAGAAGGCTCCTGCAGTGAAGTCTGCTCCCATGGTCAGTATTCTACCTGCCTCCCTGCACAACTCATAGTTCTAGCCTCTGAAATCTACAGAACAAACTTCCCTGAGGGTCAGTGAGGATTAATCTGCCCCACTTCTGGTTGCCACCACTTGTGTGATTCTATAATGCTATAAGGTCTTTTAAATACCAGCAGAGTCACCTATAGTGAACAGCTTTCAGCAGAGCTTCCAAAACAGATGGACTAGAAAGAAGGAGAGGTGGACCACTCCAGAATGGTTAGCAACTGAAAACCTTATGAATAGTGGTGGCATGAGGGCCAAAAATGAATGAGGGGTTTTAGCAGATTGTTGGTACATATAGAAATGATGTTGAAACTCTGTTGTTGTTAGATGCTGCCAAGTTGGTTCTGTTGTACAACCCTATGCACAACAGAACGAAATATGTTTTCATCTTCTGGTACTATATCTGACAATGTTCTGCTGACATTCATAAGGTTTTCAGTGGCTAACTACTCAGAAGTAGTCGCCTTACCTTCCTACTGTTTTCGCCCAGACACTGCTAAGACCTGCCGACCACTGTAAGTGACCCTGCTGGTATTTAAAATGTTGTTGTTGTTAAGTACCGTGGAGTCAGTTCCAACTCATAGTGACCCTGCACAGGGTTTCCTAGGCTGTAAATCTTTATGGGAGCAAAACGCCTCATCTTTCTCCCATGGAACCGCTGGTAGTTTTAAACTGCTGACCTTGAGGTTGGCAGCCCGATTTGTAACCACTATGCTACCAGAGCTTAAAATAGCTAGTATTAAAAGGAGGTCAGTTTAAACCGCAAGATAAGTGGTTCAAACCCACCAGCTGCTCCTTGGAAACCCTATACATGTTCACTGTGAGTCAGAACCAACGCAACGGTACTTAACAACAACAGTGTTAAAATTGCATAGCTTCCAGCATCACAGCAACATGCAAGCCACCACAGTACAATAAACTGAAAGATGATGGTGGATATTGAAGCTAGATTGTCATATGTATGGAAGCTGTAAGGAAGGAAAAAATTATAAATTTCTGAAGAGGCCCTGGACTCAGGAACTAATGGTACAATGAAGTGTGGAAGCAAGAAGTGAGGATAAAAATAAGGGAATCATTTAAGATCTGCATACAGTATAGTTGCCTTTCCATTCAATCTACAATTGTAGTACAGGCAGTAACATATTCCTACCTGGAAAATATTCTTTCAGTTCAAATTGAAGAGTTTTAGAAGTGGAGATGTTGGCATCCCAGAAAAGTCCTCTTCACTCAGATATTGGGGAGCTTCCCTCATGTGTAATAGTGAGGTTCCTGACCACTCAACCCAAAGTCCATATAATGACAAACCTTTAGATAGCTCTCCAGTTCTCTCTTTTTTAAATATAAGAGCAACTAGATATATTTTTTTAAAAATACACATCATGAAAAAGGATGACAAAGACAAATAAGCAGAAAAATTGATTCCAGATGAAATAGATATATCAGGGAACAGAAGAGTAGTTTTAAAGTCCCTAATTGATATCCTTTGAGAGTTCCAGACATTGCTCTCATGAAATGACAACAGAATATTATAAAAAAAGAAACAATCTTAGAATATGAACAAACTCTTCAATATTAAACCTATGTTTGCAAATGCTAGAAGACTTTCTTGACTTTCTGATTCAAAATTCAGAAACAGTCAAAGAAAAGATTGAAATTTTAACTATATTAAAATAAAAATATTGGCATGACAGAAAAGCACTATAAGCAAATCAAAAGACAAGTTGCACACTGGGAAAAATGTTTGCAACATATATATCACCAACAATAGCTCATCTCCCTGATGTCTAAAGTACTCTAAATAATCAAGAAGAAGATGACCAAAAAAAAAGAAAAGTGGGATCAAGAAACCCATAGAAAAAGAAAGGCAAATAACTCTGACACATATGAAATAGACTCAATTTCACTCTAGTAAAAGAAATGTAAATTAAACCAACACTGAGATGCAATTTCTCACCTATAATATTGGCAAAAATCCAAATACTTGACAACACACTCAGCTGAGAAAAATAAAGAGAAGCAAACACTTTCACACATTGCTGATAAGAATGGGAAATGACACCACGGTAAGGGGGAATATTTGGTCAAAATATAATAAAATTACATATGCATTTACCTATTAATTTCATGATCACAGTTCTTAGATTCTTGCTTAAAGATACACCAATCTAAATACAAAACAATGCATGCTCAAACTTATTTATCATAGCATTACTTGTAAAAACAAAATATTAGAATCAATTCAACTGCCGATCAGTCAAAGACTAATGATTGCCATATATCTTTGATTTTCTTTACTCTTCTTTGCTTTGGAAAGGGAGAGACAAATAGTTGCACTTTAGATGGCCACTGGCAAGCTTCTAAGACTCCAATCACCAAAGTAGGATGCAGAACATGGCCTTTGGGGACTATGTTATGCCAATGGACCTTGATGTCCAAAAGACTATAGTCCTGAATTCCAAGGCCAAGCAACTCAAGGTGTTTAACTAAGACTAAGAAGTTTACATATTTTTGTGTTTGAGCCAGATTTATCGTTTAGGCTTCAATTAAGAGACCAAAAAAAAGAAGAAAAAATAGCATACCAGTTACTTGTAACATAATATAAAGGATTGTTAGCTAGTTGTGAAGTAGTTAAATAACTGAAAAGGTAACACAGTGGTAGCAACTGCAGGAAGAAACTACTACCCTCAGGACTGGGACATAATGAGAGGAGGTTTGAATTATTATAATTTAGAAGCTTAGAAGAGGAGATAAGCTGAGCTGAATCACAGCCCATTGAGACAGGTCACAGAAAGCACACACAGGATAAACAGGAAGCAGTAAATTTCTTCTTTCTCCTCCAGTCTCTCAATCTCCCTCTAGTACCATTTTTGGAAGATCCTAGCAGAGAATCAAGGAACCCCTGGGTAGCACAAACAGTTAAGGCATTTGACTGTGAAGCAAAAGGTTGGAGGTTCAAGTGTACCCAGAGGCATCTCAGAGAAAAGGTCTTGTGATCTACTTCTGAAAAATCAGCCAATGAAAACCCTATGAAACACAGTTCTATTGTGACACACATGAGGGTCACCATGAGTTGGGTTTTTAGCAGGGAACCAACTGGAAAACAGAAATGTGGTTTGCAAAATTCCGGCCCCAATATCAGTAAGCTGGATATAGAAGACTAAGAGACAATAGCTTAATAACTAGCATATCATATAAATGCTTTATATACATATTCAAAAAATTAAATTAAATCAAAGGAGAAGAAAACAAGCCATAAGATTAAACACAAACAGAAACAAAGGAACCAACTGTATAAAATCAATAACCAGAGAAAATTATTTCAAGTACAGTAAATTTTTTATTCTTACAGTGATATATTCCAAGGACAAAAAGAACTGCAAATATATGTGCAACTTCACTCGCCATTTTTTTTGTGGTAGTTGAAAAATTATTTTATACATATTATGTTGCTGTTTAGTGTCATCGAGTCAATTCAAAGTCATAGCAAACCTGTGTAGGATTTCCAAGGTGTAACTGGTACGTTTGAACTGCCAACCTTGTGGTTCTCAGTCCAGTGCTATTCCTATAGCGCCACACCATAGGATAAACCAAATGAGTACATTAATAGTACTAGAAACTAAGATTTTTTAATTATAGAAAAGATATACCAATATAAATGAAAAAGAAGTTTTAATATAACGACAATGTTAAATTTGAACTAGAAATATGAGTGTGAGTTTTTTAAGGATTTTTTTCTAACTCTACTTGTAGGAAGGGACTAAAATCAATGCTGTTTAAAAACAATGAGCATACCTGTTGCTATTGTTGAGTGCCATCAAGTCGATTCCCACTCATAGCAATCCTGTATAGGGTTTCTGAGGTGCAGTTGGTGGGTTTGAACTGCCAACCCTGTGGTTCAAAGTCCAGCACTGATCTACAGTGCCACTCCAGGAATCCAGGAGATACCATTAAACAGCCATTCAAATCCAAAACCAACTTAGTTTCCATCAAGTCCAACCTAACTTATATCCACTCACATGTTTCATAGAAGAACTGCTTTCCATAGGGTTTTTACTATAGTGACCTTTCAGAAGCAAATCACATGGCCTTTCTTCCAAGGTGCCTCTGGGTGGGTTTCAATTGCCAACCTTTTGTTTAGTAACTGAATATATAAATGTCTAGGCTACTCAGGGACTCCCCACATCCACAAACCACAAAACCAAACCTGTTGCACTGAGTCAATTCCCACTCATAGATATCCTATTGGACAGGGAATCACTGTCCATAGGGTTTCCAAGGCTGAAATTGTCATGAAATCAGACTGCCACATCTTTTTCCTGTGGGTTCAAACCTACAACCTTTAGTGTGAAAACATTTTCTTGACTTTTTACAATAGTGGTCCCATACAATAGTTGGCCTTTAGTGACTGACTAATTTCACTCAGCATAATGTCCTCCAAGATCATCCATGTTATGAGATGTTTCACAGATTCATCATTATTCTTTAGCATTGCATAGTATTCCATTGCATGCATGTACTAAAATTTGTTTATCAATTCTTCATTGATAGGCATTTAGGCTGTCTCCATCATTTTGCTATCATGAGTAGGATTGAAATAAACATTGTTGTTGTTGTGTTAAGTGCCCTCAAATAAGTTCCAACTCACAGTGACTTTGTATAGGGCTTCCAGGGAATGGACTGTGAGTTTGAACTGCCGACCTTGTGATTCAAACTGACCCAGTGGTCCAGTGCTTTATCCCACAGTGCCACAACAGGACTCCAAAATAAGCATGGGTGTACATATATCTAGCCATGTTATGAATCTTATTTCTCTAGGATATATACCAAGTAGAGGGTTTGCTGAGTCATGATATTTCTATTTACAACTTTATGAGGAGGCACATACTGTTTTTCACAGTGGTTGTATCATTTACAGTTCTCCCATACATAGCTTATGTATGAGGAGTCTAGTCACCCCTCATCCTCGACAACATTGGTTATTTTCTGGGATTTTATGGAACTTTTTTGTTAATGCTGGGGTGAGATGATATCTCCTTGTTGTTTTGGTTTGCATCTCTCTATTGCATCACTCTAAATTCTAAAAAACAGAAACAACCAATGCTGTTGTGGGTGAGGGGAGACAGGAACCCTCATCTAATGGTTAACCAAAGTCCTGGTATGGCACTGTGGGCTAGAGCACTGGACCACATAATCTGGTTGAGCCACAAGCTTGGCAGTTCAAACTCACCAGCTGCTCCTATACAAGGTCACTATGAGTCGAGACCAACTCGACAGCATTTTACAATAACAACAATGGCTAACCACCACTCATCTGTCAGTTTGTGGTACTGTGGTGACTTGTGTGCTTCTATTATGCAGGAATCTATGTCATCAGTATTTTGAATATCAGCATGGTCACTCATGGTGGACAGAATAAGACAGATAATGAAGAAAAGGAGAGAGACTGCTTCTGAATGGCTAGCTAATAAAAACTCTATGACTAACAGCAGAACATTACCTGATCTAATGCCTGAATTTGAGCCCCACAGGTTGGAAAGTACACAGAATACAACCAGGAAAGAACTGCCTCTTCAAAGTAAAGTTTACCTTAATGACGTGACTGGAGCAAAGCTTTTGGGATGTTTATTTGTTAATGGGACATAACTCAAAATGAGAAGAAACTGTTTCAAATATCCATTAATCATCAGAATGTGGAATGTACTAAGTATGAATATAAAAAGATTGGAAGTCATCAAAAATTAAATGGAACATATTAAAGATCAATATCCTAGTAATTACTGAGTTGAAATATACACGTGTGGGCCATTTTGAATCAGACAATCATTTGGTTTACTATGCCAGAAACAAACAAATTTAAGAGGAATAGCATCTCATTCATCATCAAAAGGAGACTTTCAGTTGGCTGGTCTGAAGTTTAGGAAGATGTGTGAACTCCTGAGCCCATGGACACTGACCTAGCCACTCAGGGGCTAGAATTGAGAGTGAAGTGGCCAGCTGATCTGAAGTGGGAGGAGGGTGTGGAACTTACATACTTGCAGATGGTACCTATTTGACCTATCTTAAATGGCTTGCTGATTAGAACTCAACCAGATGAAGAATGAAGATAAAGAAGTCTGATACAGGGAACAATTTAAATTTCTACAATTTGATTAACTGAACCTTTCGTTATGGATGTAATTGCTCAAATTTCAACCAAAAGGGAAGGATTCTTCATATCAAGGATCAAGCTTGACCCTCAGTAAACTGGGTTGATAGGGACAGGCAACTTAGACATTGGCTACCAAAAATGGGGTCTACAAAGGCATGAAGTAGCTGGCTGACAAGTTTTCATGAATGTGCTTAGAGTCAGAAGAGCGGGTAAGACAGAATCTCCACTTAATAGTTTTCCTCTTGTCCAGATGGGTCTAATGAAAGGAAATGGGGAGGCTGAGGATAGGATTTTTTTCCGATTCAATAGTGGGTAATTGTAGTCATGACTAATGGCAATTGTCACAACTACAAAGGTAGAAGATGTGAAACTAAAAAGGAGGAGGAGTGGATAATCTTTCATTAAAAGAACAGAGAACCCTAGGATCATCAAGAGGGAAGAGCATGATTGGAGTGTGTGATCCTAACCAAAAAAGTGGAGACAGCAGAGATGGAGGCCGAGGCAACAGCATAGAGAGAGAGAGAGAGAGAGTAGCTGAGGACTCTAGGCCCATGGAATGAGAAAGGCTTTGTGCCTGTGGGCAAGAGGCTTGCTTTCAAAATGTGCCTTTTGTGTGTTTTGTGTACTATTGTACAACAAAAAAGGGAATAGAGGTAAATACAGTTAACCAAAGGTGTATGGAGGAGAGTGTAATCATTGCAATGAAACAAAGTATAATTAGTTGAATATAAAACTGATGATCTGCCCTGTAAGCTATCAGTCAATTCACTATAAAATCTTTTTAAAAAGAAGAAGAAAAAAAGCGCCTTTCAAAATGTATCCTGAAGTACAATGTTGTCTGTCATAGGATAACATCAATACACCTACAGGAAAGACCAGGTAATACCACTATTATTCAAATTTACTCACCAACCACTAAATGATAAAATTGGGGAATTCTATCAACTCGTTCAGTCTGAAACTAATCAACCATGCAATCAAGATACATTGATAATTACTAGTAATTAAAATGAAAAAGCTGGAAGCAAAGAGGAAGGATCTACAGATCCTTGGTAATGGCCTTGGTAATATGGAATGAGATAACACCCTTGTTGATGTTTGATGGATCTTGGCAGAAAGAGAATATCGGAAAAATCTTCATTTGTGCTTTATTGACTACACACAGGCATTCAACTGTGTGAGTCAAAACAATCTATGACTAACATTTTGAAGAATGGGTATTCCATAACACTTAATTATGCTTATGAAGAACCTCTACATAGATTAAAAGGCAGTCATTCAAACAGAACAAGGGAATACTGAATTGTTTAAAATCAGGAAAGGGGAGTGCCAGGGTTATATCTCTCCCCATATTCATTTAATCTGTTTGCTGAGTAAAAAAATCCAAGAATCTGGGTTATATGAAGAAGAATGAGGAATCAGGATTGAAGGAAGATTTATTAATAACCTATGATATACAGATGACATTATTAATAACCTATGATATACAGATGACATTGCAGCCTTGCTGAAATACTTGGTAATAAAAATTATGCTGGAAATTACATGATGGAATTTTGAAAGACCAATATCTTAGTCAAAGCAAATACCTTTTTTCAACAACATAAATGGCAGTTATACACATGTGTCTCACCAGATGGAATATACGGGAATCAAATTGATTCTATCTGTGAGAAAAGACAATGGAAAATTCAATAGTATTGGTCAAAACAAGGCCAGGGTCTGAAGATAAAATCGTTGATAAGGAAGTTCAGGTTAAAGCAGAAGAAAATTAAAGCAAGTACCTGACAGTCAAAATATGAACTTGAGTATATCCCATCTGAATTTAGAGATCATCTCAAGAACAGATCTAATGTATTAGACACTAATGACTGAAGACAAGAAGAATTGTGAGATGACATCAAGAACATCAAACAAGAAGAAAGCAAATGGTCACTAAAAATGCAAGAAAGAAAAGACCAGAGTAGATGTCAGAAGTGACTCTGAAACCAGCTCTTGAACACAAAGTAGCTAAAGGGAATGAAAGAAATTAAGTAAAACAGCTGAACAGAAGATTTCAAAGGGAACTGAAGAAGATAAAGTCAAGTATTTTAATGAAATGATAAAAAAAAAACCCAAAAGGAAGAACGTGCTCCATCTCTACAGCTGAAAGAACTGAAGAAAATATTCATGCCTTGGGTTGCAATATTGAAAGGTCCTATGGAGAAAATGCAGGACAAAGATGATGCCATCTGCTCCTATACGTATTTACAGCCTCAGAAACCCTGTACAGGGTTATTATGAGTTGCAACCAATTTGATGGCATACAACAACAACAAATGGGCAAAGTATTGAATTACCCAGGAAGCATCAAAAGAAGATGGAAAGCATATACAGTTACTGTACCAAAAATAGTTGGCTTATGTTCAATCATTTCAAGAGATACCATATGATCAAGAACCAATGATATTTAAGGAAGAAGTCCAAGTCACACTGAAGACATTGGTGAAGGGGAAACAGCTCAGCAATTGATCGAATGCAACTTGAAATGTTTCAACAAACTAATACAGCACTGGAGGTGCTCACTCATCTCTGCTGAGAAATTTGGAAGACAGCTACCTGGTCAGCTGATTGGAAGAGATCCATATTTGCGCCCATTCCCAAAAAATTGGAAATAATTGAACAATATCATTAATATCAAATGCAAGCCAAATTTTGTTGAAGATACTTCAAAAATGATTACAGGAGTCCATCAACAGGGAGCTGCCAGAAATTCAAGCCAGATTCTGAAGAGGACATGGAATAAGGTAACACCCTTGTTGATGTTCGATGGATCTTGGCAGAAAGAGAATATCAGAAAAATCTTCATTTGTGCTTTATTGACTACACACAGGCATTCAACTGTGTGAGTCAAAACAATCTATGACTAACATTTTGAAGAATGAGTATTCCATAACACTTAATTATGCTTATGAAGAACCTCTACATAGACTAAGAGGCAGTCATTCAAACAGAACAAGGGAATACTGAATTGTTTAAAATCAGGAAAAGTGAGTGCCAGGGTTTTATCTCTCCCCATATTCATTTAATCTGTTTGCTGAGTGAAAAAATCCAACAATCTGGGTTATATGAAGAAGAATGAGGCATCAGGATTGGAGAAAGATTTATTAATAACCTATGATATACAGATGACATTGTAGCCTTGCTGAAATACTTATTGATGAATGTCAAAGACCACAGTTTTCAAAAGGGATTGCTTCTCAGTATAAAGACAATGAAAATTCTAACAACTGGACCAAATAATAACATCATGAAAAATGATGAAGAAATTAAAGTTGCCAACGATTTCATTGTGCTTGGATTCATAATCAACACTCATGGAAACAGCAGTCAAGAAATAAAACAATATATTACATTGGGCAAACTTGCTGCACAAGACCTCTTTAAAGTGTCCAGAAGAGGAAGTAGAACTTATGATATCCCTGTTGATGTCAGATGGACCTTGACTGAAAACAGAAAATACCAGAAATATACTTACTTGTGCTCTATTGACTATACAAAGAATGGGTTTTCCAGAACACTTGATTTTGCTCATGAGGAACCTGTACATAGAACAAGAAGCAGTCATTAGAACAGAACAAGGGGATACAGGTTGATTTTAAATTAGGCAAGGTGTGCACCAGGGTTGTATCCTTTTACCATACTTATTCAAGCTGTATGCTATGCAAGCAGTATGAGAAGCTGTGTTGTATGAAGAATAACATGACTTCAGGATTGGAGGAAACCTCATCAACAACCTATAATATGTAGATAATACAATTTTGCTTGCTAGCAAAGAAGACTTAAGATACTTATTGGTGAAGATCCAAAGATTTTACCTCAATGTAAGGAAAACAAAACTTCTCACAACTGGACCAATGAATAACATCATGATTAATGGAGAAAAGATTGAAGTTGTCAAAGACTTCATTTTGCTTGGCTACACTATCAACACTCATGAAAGCAGCAGTCAAGAAATCAAATGACATATTTCATTAGGCAAATATGCTGCAAAAGGCCTCTTTAAAGTATTAAAGAATAAGGACAGCAGTTTGAAGAATCAGATGTGCCTGACCCACACCACAGTATTTTCAGTCATTTCATCTGCATGTGAAAGTTGTACAATGAAGAAGGAAGACCCTAGAAAAACTGATGCCTTTGAATTATGATGTTGGAAAAGAATTTTTAAAGTACCATGGACTGCTAGAAGAACAAACAAAGCTGTCTTAGAAGAAGTCCAGTCAATGTTCCTTAGAAGAGAGGATGAGAGTTAGTCTCTCATACTTAGAAATATCAGGTGAAACCACTCCCTGGAGAAGGACATCATCCTTGGTAAAACTGAGGGTCAGTGAAAAAGAGGAAGACTCCCAAAGAGATAGATTGACACAGTGGCAGCAGCAATGGGATCAACCATAACAATTGTAAGGATGGCATAGTACCAGGCAGTGTTTTGCTCTGTTGTATATAGGGTCACTATGAGTCATAACTGACTGGACAACACCTAACTACAACTAGGTAGATGATAGATAGATAGATAGATAGATAGATAGATAGATAGATAGATAGATAGATAGATAGATAGATAGATAGACAGATAGATAAATGAGAGAGAGAGATTTATATAAAGGAAATCACTCCCACTTTTGTAAAGGTGGGCAAATTCCAAGTCCGTGAATCAGATGTCAGGCTGAAGGCTTCTTCTGACTCACAAACTGCAGGAACTGATGATCCCAAGATATGCAGTTCAGACGGCAGGCTTCTGGCTGTAGAGGCGAATAAATCCAAGCTTGGCAGGTAAGATGGCAGGCTATTAAAGACTATCAGGATCAGTAGGCAATATGACAGGCCACTGGTTCAAGTCTAAAGAACCAGAGGTCTGATGATAAGCCAGAAGCAAGATTCAAACCCAGCAGTGAGTAAGTAAGCTCTAGCTGAGTGTCCAGTGTATTGGAATCAGGCCACAACCCCAATAAAACTTCCTTTCAATTAATTGACTGTTCAAAGCAGATGGCTTATGGAAGACTATGTCTTAACTGCCAAACCGCTAAAAATCCTGGCCCAGTCAAGTTGACACAAAATCTTCACTATCACAACTTCTGACACATATTTATAAAATATCTACCTCAGAGAAATGAAAATATGGTCACACAAAGACTTTTAGCAGTGTTATTATGTCCAGAAACTGGAAACAATTCAAATGTCAATCAACTGGTGAATAGACAAAATTTGGTATATCTATAAATTTGGAATATCAGTACATTAGATTGTTGTTGCTGTTGTTATGTGCCATGGAGTCGGTACAGGGTTTCCGAGACTGTAAATCTTTAAGGGAGCAGAAAGCCTCATCTTTCTCCCACAGAACAACTGGTAGTTTCGAACTACTGACCTTGAGGTTCGCAGCCCAATTCGTAACCACTACACTACCAGAGCTCCTTACATTAGATTACTAGCTAGCAATAAAAAGGTAAGAACTTCTGATACAAGCTACAACATGGACGGACTTCAGAAACATTATAACAAGGAAAATAAGCCAGACACTGAAGACTACATAGCTTGCGATCCCATTAAATGAAATGAGTAGAAAAGACAAATCTGGATAGATGAAAACAGATTAGTGCGTGTCTGAAGTTAGCAGTGGGAGCAGGGATGACTACAAGCAATCCAAGAGAGCTTTTGTGAGTGCTAGAAATGTGATGACTGCAGAATTCTATAAATTTGCTTTAAAAGGGCATTCAATTGTACATTATAATTAATGGCTTTATACTACATAAATTATTTCTCAATAACACTCTTTTAAAGAAATTCAGGAAAAACGGTCAACCAGACAAGAATGTCAAGGATCTATTGGAAGCAAATTAACATGAGACATGATTCTCAGTCATTGGTGGACTATATGAAAAAAGACTCTTCACCTTGAGTGGAATAAAATATCTATTTTTGAAACATAGAAAAATTATAATCAAAGCATTTTTGTCCCATTATTAGCCAATTTTAAATATTATAAAAATACAAAATTATATATTAATTTTCAATTTTTAGAATCAACTTATAAAAACAATATGTTGTTGTTAAGTGCTGTCAAGTCAGTTCTGACTAATAGCAACCCCATATAGGGTTTCCAAAGAGCCGCTGGTAAGTCTGAACCACTGACCTTGTGATTCAAATGGCCTTGCGGTCCAGTGCTTATCCTACAGCGCCACCCCAGCACTCCAATCTGGAAGATCATAATTTTGGTTACAACAAATATATTAAAGTTAGCTTTCTTAATAACACTAACCCATGTCAAAGCTCACCAGAGTTGGAAGGTTGAAGAAAGGGAAAGGATGTTAAAGGATTTGTCTTAAAAAAGGATGAGTGCTCTTGGCTCAATTTTTAACCAAGTGGTGATGGTTGTGTACCATCAAGTTGGTTCCAACTCATAGCAACATTGTATAGGGTTTCCAAGGTTGTAAATCTCTATGGGAGCAGGAAGCCACAACTACTGACCTCTCAATTAGCAGTCCAGCTCATAATCCACAATGCTACCAGTGCTCCTTTCATCTAAGCAGTAGATAAGTGTATCCAGAAAACAACAACACTGATGAGTTTGCTCACCGCAAAATGGTTAGTCATTCAGGATCAAAGACACAGCATTTGTCTAAGGACAAAATTCAGAAAGGTTAGGAAAGGTGAAATGGAGAAAAGAATCAGAAAGGAAGTGTGATAACTGATGTTACATGGAGGGGATTGTAATCATTGAAATGAAATAATGTCTAGGATTTGTTGAACGTAAAACTGATGAACTGTTCTATAAACTTTAACTCAATTAAAAATAAAAAGTTTTAAAAAACAGTGGAGGGGAATGGTGGGATTTGGAGTTGAGAGATATAGCTGAGGGTTGATAGAGCCAGAAATAATGGTTTCATTACAACATTGGAATTAACTATTGTCATTGACTTGATTATAATTTATGGAGACTCCAAGTGTGTCATAAAGGAGCCCTGGTGGTGTAGTGGATTATGAGCTGGGCCGCCAACCTAAAAGTGAGTAGTTCAAATCTACTAATTGCTCAGTGGGGAAAAGATGAGGTTTTTCTGCTCCCGTAAAGATTTACAGCCTTGGAATCCCTGTAAGGGGTCACTATGAGTCACTACCATGTGTTTAATATTAGAACTTCTCAGTAGGCTTTTTTGGCTGACATTTCTAGGGAAACAGATCTCTAGGCCTTTCTCTGCAGCAGGGTGGTTTCAAACTATCAGCCTTTTGTTTAGTAACCAAGCACAAACTATTTGTGCCACCCAGTTGATAAAGCCAGAAATAGTGGTTTAACTGAAACATAAGAATTTACAGGGGTAACTAATAAAAAAAAAAAAAAAAATGGTGATTTAGTGATGAAAAATTGGGAGAAAATGATGTGATGGAGTAATGTGAGTAAGTTATATCTTTATACATTATGATGAGCTCTTATGAAGTAAGAAGTTCTGGGAGTTGCCTCAGTGATTTTTCCTTTGTGAATGCAAACAGTTACGACATTTCCTGGAATTCTGTAGCCTCTTCAGCTTCTTAAAATAACCCTCCTCAATGCTGCTCTAATTTCTAGTTCTATGCTCCAACCAGTCACAGTGACATACAATACAGCAATAGGTAAAGATGGACATGGAATATTAAGTTAATAAAGGTGATAACGAAGTCCATGGATGGTGCAAAGGTTAAAGTGCTAAGCTTCTGACTAAAGGGTTGGAGGTTTGGATGCACTTAGAGATGCATCGGAAGAAAAGCTTGGAGATATACTTCTGAAAAATTAGCCATTGAAAGCCCTGTGGAACACAGGTTTGGGTAAGCTGGATGCAATGCAATGGCAGCTGTTTTTAATTTAAAGCAGAGACTAAAAATAGAGTGCTTATTACCCTCCTTCTAAGTGAAAAATGCCTTATTAGCATTGCACCATAAAGCCTAACTGTACCTTCTACTACCAGTGCTTTCAAGGAGTGATTAATGAGTCCTAGTGAGACGCTCGAGAATAAGCAGTAGACCAAAAAGTCAAGTTTAAACAGCAAGGTCAGCGGTTCACACTCACCAGCCGCTCCTCCGAACCCTATACAGGGACACTATGAGTTGGAATCAACCGGAGGGCACTTAACAACAACAATGAGCTTAAAAATAAAACATGTATGCATTGTCCAATCCCTTTCTTCTTCATTTATCTAGACTCTAATGAGAACTATAAATACATCCAGGTTCTTATTTGCTTTTCAATGCTGTTAATTTAAGAGAAGCATGCCCTCATGTGGCAAGATTTCTGTGGTCCACCAATGCTTGTGAAGAAGTCTAATTATAAGTCTCAATATTAGGAAATCTTCCTGCCTACAACTACAAGTCCTGGTGTGGTGCTGTGGGTTAATGCGTCAGACGGCAAAGTCATTTGAACTGTGAGGTCGGTGGTTCAAGCTCACCAGCTGCTCCTCGGAAACCCTATACAGGGTTGCTATGGGTTGGAACTGACTCAACAGAACTTAACAACAACTACAAGACACCCTTCGATCAAGATTTAATGAATATCCATTCCGTTTTATATACCCAAAAGACTTGAAAGCAGAGACTCAAACAGAGATTTGTACACCAATGTTCATTACAGCACTATTCACATTAGCCCAAAAGTGGAAACAACCTAAACGCCTATCAACAGATCAATGGATAAATAAAATATGGTAAATTCATACAGTGGAAAACTACTCAGCAAGTAAGAGGAAAAAGTCTTGATACTTGGCACAATATACATGGAATTTAAAGACATTGCTGTTTGTTGTTGTTAGGTGCCATTGAGTTATTTCTGACTCATAATGACCCTCTATACAAAAGAACAAAACACTGCCTAGTCCTGCACCATCTTCACAATTGTTACATTTGAGCCCATTATGGCAGCCATTGTGTCAAACCATTTCCATGAGGGTCTTCCTTTTATTTCTGTTGGTCCTCTACTGAAAGACATTATGACCATCTTAAAGGCATTATTCTGAGCAAAATAAACCAATCACAAAAGGAAAAATACTATATTACCTCACCTATATAAAAAAAAACTAAGGAGCTCTGGTAGCGTAATGGTTACTAATCAGGCTGCGAACCTCACGGTCAGCAGTTCGAAACTACCAGCTGTTCCGCAGGAGAAAGATGAGGCTTTCTGTTCCGTAAAGATTTACAGCCTCGGAAACCCTGTACAGGGTCTCTATGAGTTGGAACCAACTCCACGGCACACAACAACAACAACAACATATAAATATACTATATTACCTCATCTATATTAAAAGGAGTCCTGGTGTGGTGCTGTGGGTTAATGCACTGGACTGCAGAATCCGTTCGAACCACAAGGTCGGAGGTTCAAGCTCACTAACTCCTCTTTGAAAACCCTATAGAGGGACACTATGGGTCAAAACCAGCTAAATGACATGTAACAACAACAGCAATAAATATAAAAAGACAAGAAAGGACAAAAGTATACAGAATAAAGTTTCTTACAAGTTATCAGGACAGGAAGTAGGGGGAAGTGAAAGTTAATAGTAATGGAAATACCACATTGATTAAGGATAGAGTTACACAACTAGTTATTATAATTGTTGTTGATAAGTTCATTGGCAAAAGTTTACATAAAAGACATATTTACAACAATAATAATAACAAAAAAAAAAAAAAAAAAGGATAGCTGCTGAGGCTCTTTATGTACAACCAAAATATCTCGTGGGAATTGGTTCCTTGGTTTGGAAATTTAAGGTTGTGGTTTCACGGAGCATCCCAGTTAACTGGCCTCCCAATTTTTTTCATGCTTTTACTCTACCTCCTAGTTCACTGAATATCCTAGGCATTAGTGAGCTAAAATTGACTGGTATTGGCCATTGTGAACCAGGTAATCATATGGTTTATTGTGCCAAGAAGGACGAGTTTAAGAAGAACGGTGTTAAATTCATTGTCAAAAAAGAGTATTTCAAGATCTGTTTGTAAGGAACCTGTACATAGACCAAGAGGTAGTTGTTACAGCAGAACAAGGGAACATTCAATGGTTTAAAATTTGGAAAGGTGTGTGCCAAGGTTGTATTCTTTCACCATACTTAATCTGTATGTTGTTGTTGTTGTTGTTGTCAGGTGCCATCGA
>NW_006408532.1:21736284-21759715 GCF_000296735.1 Chrysochloris asiatica | reverse complement strand
TAACCATTTCCTTTTGGTACAATGACTCTGTGTATTCCTTCCATCTTTTCTTGATGCATTCTGCATCATTCAATAATTTGCCCAGAGAATCTTTCAACAACGAAAGTCGGGGCTTGAATTTGTAACTTTGAAAACTAAAGTGCATCTGACCCAAATCATGGTATTATCATATGCCTGTGAAAGTTGGACAAGAATAAGGAAGTTCTTAGAAGAAAAGATTGAACTTGAGTGTTTTAAAAGGTTTATGTATTTGACTGCCTTATGGATATTATTGTGGGAAAAAAAAGGAGCTCTGGTAGTGTAGTGGTCATGAGTCGGGCTGCTAAATTCAAGGTCAGCAGTTCGAAACTACCAGATGTTCGATGAGAGACAGATGAGGCTTTCTGCTCCCATAAAGATTTACAGCCTCAGAAACCCTATATGGGGTTGCTATGAGTCAGAACCTATTCCACGGCACACCACCACCACCACATTACTGTAAAATAGACACACATATGTGATAGGAATATTGGGAACTATGATTACAGAAAGTATAGGCTGAAGCCCACCTTCAGTCTATAGTTAATTGGATTTGCTTAAAGGGGAGTTCAAATTTGACCAGAAAAAAACCAGGCTTTTTGCTTTAAGCCTTTGTAGAGTATGGGGCTCTAGGTGTAATCCTGAGCCCCACCCAGGACATCTTGAGTTGGTACCTCTGTATTTGAAATGGCATGCAGACCAACCCAGAACTACTGGAGGAACAGGAGATTCAAGCAGAGAAAAAAGCAGTTTGGCATTCTGAAATTTGGAGTCATCAAGACAAGTAAATCAACTCATCAGAGAAAATCCCCTTCTAGGACTGAAAGTTAAAGGGTAACAGAGAGTTGTGTGCTTGGTGGTAACCACCTAGAACTACATGTGAGTAGAATTGGGGGAAATGCAGCAATGAAGACCCAGGATGGGTTTGGATATGTTCTCTTGGCACCTACTGACCTTGAGACAAAAGAAGAAGGAAGGCTGGCTGATCTGAAGTTTAGGGAGATATGTGAACTACAGAGCCATGGACACCAATCAGGGCTGAGAGTGAGGGTACCAGCTGGTTTGAGTGCAGGGAGGCATGTTTAAACTCCCAAAGTTGCAACTGGTATCCATTTGACCTAGCTTGATGGGTAAGGTTGAGCTAACTAGAAACTGACCAGATGAAGATAAAGATGTTTGATGATATTCTGAGCAAGTTGTTAATTGCTACCATTTGTTGGACTGGACTTTTGCTTATGAATACAATTGCTCAAAATTCCAACTGGAATGGAAGATTCTTCAGATCAAGGAATATGTTTGTCTTCCTCTGTGTACTGGGCAGGTAGGGTTGGGCAGTTTAGACATTGACTATCAAAAATGGGGAGGCTATAAAAAGCAGGCATTTTGCTTTAAAATCAAACGATGTATTGCATTAGGCAAATCTGCTGCACAAGACCTTTTTAAAGTGCTGAAGAGCAAAGATGTCAGCTTAAGGACTAAGGTGCGCCTGACCCAAGCCATGGTATTTTCATTAACCTCATATGCATGCAAAAGTTGGACAGTGAATAAGGAAGACCATAAAAGAATTGATGTTTCTGAGTTACAGTGTTGGAGGAGAATATTGAAAATACTGTGGGCTGCCAAAAGAACAAACTAATCTGTGTTGGAAGAAGTGTAGCCAGAGTGCTCCTTGGAGGCTAGGATGGCCAAACTTCGTCTCTCATACTTTGGATATATTGTCAGGAGGGACCAGTCACTGGAGAAGGATATCATGTTTGGTAAGGTGGAAGGTCAGAGAAGAAGAGGAAGACCCCAAGCAAGATGGATTGGCAAAGTGGCAGCATCGATGGACTCAAGCATGGCAACAATTGTGAGATTGGCCCAGGACTGGGCAGAGTTTCGTTCTATTGTGCATAAGGTCGCTATGAGTCAATACCGACTTGATGGCACCTAACAACAACAATGAAGTCAAGAAGTGGCTGGATTTCAAGTTTTCCTGGGTGTACTTTGTTTCAAAATTAAGTAGAATACCCACTGAATAGTTTTCCTCTTTTCTAGATAGGACTGGTGAAAGAGGTGAGGGATGATGCTGCTGGATTTTATGATTTCAACTGTGAGTAATTGTTAGTAAGATTAATTATGATTGCCAAAACTGTAAGTGTAGAAGATGTGCAACTAAAAGAAGGGAGTAGTTATCTTTCATTTCAGGAACAGATGATCCCAGGACCATCATAAAGGAAGAGCATGAGTAGAATGTGGGATCACTGCCCATTACAGAGACAGACAGAGATGCTGTAGACTCTAGGCCCATGGACTGAGTAAGGCTACGCATCTATGAGCAGGAGGCTGACTTGCAGAATGTGACATTTGGACTTTTTAATGAATATATATTTTTTGTTGAATTTTGCATGTGTGTATCAAATACTTTTGCTTTGTTTATTTGTGACATTTAAGATGAAAATGGGGCCGGGGCATTTCCAGTTGTACATGTTTTGATTATATCATGTTAGATGCAAGTATGACTTTACAATTTTCTTTATTTTGAGATTATACGTATAGTTTATACGTTTCTAGTTGACAAGATTGGACTGTAATAGTTAGGGTTCTGTATCACCTCAACTAGGCCAGAATTTCCAGAGGTTTAGCAGTTGAGATATGCTTATTCCCATAGTGATGAAACCTAATGCAGGCATAGTTTAACTCTGATGAGTGGCTATGAACATCCAGTCAATCAAAGGGGTGTAGCCTGCTCCCAATATAATGGACACATGGGAGGGACACTCTCTCTTGTCTGCTGGGGACCTGGGACGCTACAATTGTAAGATAATAAACTTCTATTTATATATACATACATATATATGTTTCACTGATTTTGTTTCCCTAGAAAACCCAGCCTAAGATCCCCTGTACAGGGTTTCTGAGGAGCAGCTGGTGGGTTTTGCCTGCCAGCCTTAAGGTTCATGGTACAGTACTCATCCTACAACATCACACCAGGAGTCCAAAAGTGTAATGGGTGGAGTTCATTTTCTTCTTTATCTCTCATGGGGGTCCTGAATTATCACCCACTCCTTCCTTCCTTCCCCACCCCCCCGCCTAGACACACACACACCACTGTCTTAATTCTATATTCAGGAAAATATAATTTACTTCCATTATGAAAATTTTAAAAACTTGAGTCTTATATCAGACAAAGGTATAATAACCAAAGAAAGGACAGAGAAGGGGCATTTGCACATCTACGGGCAACTTAATTAAAATTCTAAAGGGATACTTATGTATTTTTCTTAATAGGAACATCATTAGTGTATAAAGAACAAAGATGGTCTGAACACCAATATAACTCTGCCCTTGTCTTTCTATATGTTCTGCATGTTTAAAAAATAACCATAAAAAGGAGCCAATGTGGGAGGAAGGGGCAGGATTCTTGTAGATATCAAATGAGATTTTCTTGGAGCTAGCCAAGGTCATTCTGTATGTTCAAAATGCATATAATCAAAGCCCACTGATACTTGAGTTGGCTTCACATATTTTTCCAACCACAATTAGAAACTTCCTGATATCATGTTAGTAGTAAAAGTAGTAGAGGGTATTATCATGCTTTGACTCATCTTTTGGACATCAATAAAGAGAAGTAGGAATTGCACATCATATAATCCTAGAATAGTCTACCTTGCTGTTAAGTAAGGTTACATTCTTTTTTCATTGACCATCAATATGGGCTTGCACCCAACCAGCCACTGCTTGGGGCCAGAGCTAGAAAATATTCTCTTCCTAATTTATGTTTCATTGACTTTTTATGGTGGCAGATATTGATCTTTCTTCGTGCCACCAGATCAGATGCTGTAACACAATTCAGGGCCAGGATCATGACTGTAGGTGATCAGCCTTTAATGTGCAGGAGAAATAAAGGTGGAAAATGATTTATTTTGCTTTTGTAAGGCTTTCATTACAGACACAGATGTTGGGAGCTTTCTCAGCTAGAATCATTCATGGAGTGGGGCAGGTGAGCTGCCCTACTTTCCAGAGTGCCGCAACTATAAAATAACCTGAACATTCCAGGAGTGACTCATTTGATTAGCAGCACCAAAAACAGTGCTAAGAGCAAAAGAAGAAAAGAACAAGGGCCATTTTTCAACAAGGTTACTGATGGACCCCAGGCATGAACAAAAAAAGGCTACAGAAATGACTGTCTGCTTAACTATAGAAAATTAGAGACTCAAAAATCATTAATATCTTTGTTCCAGAGCTGATGGAAACAGTGGTTTGACTTGGTTTGGCTTAGGTAATGCCCTTCCATTATTTATACTCCTTTATTGTGTTTTCTGAATATTTTCTGAGACTGCATATGTCAAGTCACATCCATGCAATGCATTCCAAGAAACTGGTAATGCTATCTTACCAGGTTGGAGTGCTATTTTATCAGTTATAGTGGTTATAGGAAGCATATGGACCACGTGGACCCTGGAGTTCTTATAGATCACTTATTTTGGTATTGAATTTATAACATGAATGGCTACTCCCTTTATACATGGAAGCTTACAATAAGATGTTGTATTTTAGTTAATACAAACCTTTTATAATTACCTTGAGTTGTTATACACAAATATCAAAAGTGGATGGTTTTGAAGAACAGAAATTTCTTTTCTAGAGTTCTGGAGGCTGAAAGTTCTACATAGGGTCTCAGCCATATTGATTTCTTCCTTGTCAGTAGTCCTGGGAGTTGCTACATTGGCTTGTAGACAGTCCTCACATGGCTTCTGTCTTCCTCTGTATGTGTGTGTGTGTGTGTGTGCAATCTGCTTTTTTATAACACAGAAGTGATTAGATTTAGAACCCAGTCTATTGGGTATGATCTAATTAACATACCACAGAAAATTCTGTTTGCAAATAGGATTGCATCCATAGGTCTAGGAGTTAGGAACCAACACATACTTTGTTGTTGTTGTTAAATACAGTCAAGTCTATTGCGACTCATAGTAACCCAGTATAGGGTTTCCAAGAAGCAGTTGATGAGTTTGAACTGCCAACCTTGCAGTTCAGTGATTTATCCTACAGTGCCACACCAGGGCTGCACACATACTTTGGAGGAACATAATTTAACCCGTAACAGCACTGCTTAAGAATAGTAATAATAAGAGAAAATTTAGGCTTCTTTGATTTCCACTTAGAACAAGAGAAAACATAAATATAGGGAGCCTGTTTACAAATTAATATAGGGTTGGAAGAACATGTTCTTCCATATGTCTTAAACGTTTTAAGTAACCACTCAAGCGATGTCATTGAGTAGCCAAAGCTGACAACCACCACTCTAGGTCCATCCTTCCCTAAGTGAATAGGACATGGAAGTTGTGGCAAAGAGACTGCTCACTGACACATCAGCATTTTGATAGAAATACTTTGTCTGTCCTAGTTTGGCACTAAACTGTTAACTGCAAGGACGTTGGTTCAAATCCACCAGCCACTCCTCAGAATCCCTATATAAGGTTTATGAGTTGGAACCAAGTCGACAGCACTTAACAACAACAGAGAAAATAAGTTCTTGAAGGGTAAGGGTCATTTTATCTTTCCATTGGCTCATTTACCAGCACTTAACTAAGCAAATAATAGATTTTGTAGAAATATTTATTGAAGTAAATCACCAGTTTTAGCCTGAGAGTGAGTTCACCCTATGATTAAGGATGTAAACAAGATTTTTCTCAAAACACCATTTCCCATGCTATGGAAGATCCGCTAATTTTACTAATATTTGCATACATGCTCAGAAGATTCACCTTCTCTGAGTCATCTCTGGCTTTAACTTTATGCCGCTGCTGAACTTTTATTTTCCCCACTAAAGCATAAAAATATGTAAGCCCCTCGATGTGAAAGAATTCTATTACTGCATCATGCCACAAACATAAAATCCTATATTAGACTTCCCTGTTCTTTAAAATTCTTTCAGCCACACTGACACCAGAGAATTCTCCCTTGCTTTGCTACCCTAGGTAATCTTAATTATACCTCTCTCCCTTTTCCCTCTTCCAATTCACATCCTCAGTCCCCACCCACACCCATCTCCTAGGTCTTTCCTCTCATAGGACAGATGCTCTTTCCTGCTCCTACTGAAAAAAGGCTTCAAACCCACCCATTTCAGTGATGGTAAATTAATCATTTTAGCACCATAAAGGGCTGGGAGAGACCCTAAGAGTCTAGCTTTTAATAATAGTTCTCAACAGTAATAATAGTGCAGTGGGTTAAGCATTGGGCTGCTAACTGAACCCACCAACCACTCCCCAGGAGAAAGATGAAGCTATCTAGATCTACAGAGATTTAGTCTCAGAAACCCTATGGAACAGGTCTAATCTGTCCTACAGGGTCACCATGAATTGAAATCAACTTGATGACAATAGGTGGATCATTTGACTTAACTAATAAAAACTTCTTTCTTGAGCATTAAGCTCTTTCGGAGACTGAAAATCTTTATGGGAGCAGACAGCTTCATCTTTCTCCTTCAGAGTGGCTGCTGGGCTTGATCCACAGACATTGGGTTTAGCAGTCGAGAGCCTAAACCACAACAACTTCAGGGATCCTTTATGACCTATCTACATGGGATAAGAACTCCTGGTGTGGCGCTTCAGAATAATGCACTGTACCACAAGGTCAGTTTGAACCACAAGGTCAGCGATTCAAACCCACCAGCTATTCCTTGGAAAATCTATACAGAGTGCTATGAGTCAGAACTGACTCAACAGCACTTAACAACAACAACATATGGCATAAAATTGACAATAACAACTCAAAACATTAGAAACTTTAGGGGGACAATAAGTTTATGTTAATGGAGACAAACAACTCAGAAAAGGAAGCTAAGAATGGTTGTACAACTTGAAGAAAATAATTATTGTCACTTAATTATATTCATATATGTAGAAATCATTGAATCAGTGTATATTTTGTTATGTATATTCTCAACAACAACTAAATAAATAAAACAATAGTTTTCAACTCCAGAATTATTCCACCTGTGGTTTATTCAAGACTTTAAATGGATTACTAAAGTGCTTCTTCTCAACTTTGAGGCCAAAGCCTATTTGATAAAAATTAGTTAAGCATGCACTTACTGAAGTTGTATGGTAACTTACTTTAAAATTACATAGACTGCGTGAGACAAATAATCTACATCTTAGATGCATCTAGTGAGCATTTGAGATTTATGAGTAATCACAACTCCAGAGGATTTTAGTTAGAACTTCAAATAAGGTTATGGAAATCAAGACAAGAGAGTTTGCTTATTAGCTAAAAGAGCATTGTTGTTGTTGTTGTTGTTAGGTGCCATCGAGTCTGAACCTACTCATAGCAACCCTATACATAACACAACGAAACACTGCCCAATCCTGGACCAACCTAACAATTGTTGCCACGCTTGAGCCCATTGATGCTGCCACTTTGCCAATCCATCTCGCTGGGGGTCTTCCTCTTTTTCTCTGACCCTCCACCTTACCAAATATGATATCCTTCTCAGACAATATGTCTGAAGTATGAGAGATGAAGTTTGGCCATCCTGGCCTCCAAGGAGCACTCTGGCTATACTTCATCCAACACAGATCTGTTGGTTCTTTTGATAGCCCATGGCACTTTCAGTATTCTCCTTCAACACCATAACTCAAAAGCATCGATTCTTCTACTGTCTTCCTTATTCACTGTCCAACTTTCGCATGCATATGATATTATTGAAAATACCATGACTTGGGTCAGGCACACCTTAGTCCTCAAGTTGACATCTTTGCTCTTCAACACTTTAAAAAG
This sequence comes from Chrysochloris asiatica, assembly GCF_000296735.1. Taxonomy (NCBI): domain Eukaryota; kingdom Metazoa; phylum Chordata; class Mammalia; order Afrosoricida; family Chrysochloridae; genus Chrysochloris; species Chrysochloris asiatica. Next base: position 21,751,933 of record NW_006408532.1, on the reverse strand, counting down.
GTCTTGTGCAGCATAATGAAATACGTTGTTTGATTTCTTGACTGCCTCACTTTCTTGAAAAATTTGAAGTTTTATTCCATCCATTCCTGGTGCCTTGTTCTTTGTCAATTCCTTCAATGCACCTTGGACTTCCTCCTTCAGTATCACTGGTTCTTGATCATATGCTACCTCTTGAAATGGTTGAAAACTATTTCCCTTTGGTACAATGACTCTGTGTATTCCTTCCATCTTCTTTTGATGCTTTCTGCATCACTCAATAATTTGCTCTAGGAATCTTTCAATAACAAAGTCGAGGCTTGAATTCTTCATTTGAGAAATGCTGAGCATGTTCTTCTTTTTGGTTTCTTGACTCCAGATCTTTTCGCCTTTTGTTGTAATATTTGACTTTATATTCTCAAGCTGACATTTGAAATTTTCTGTTCAGCTCTTGTACCTCCTCATTTCTTTCACTTGTTTTAGTATCTCTAAACTGGAGAGTAAGTTTCAGTGTCTCTTCTGACATTCATTTTGACCTTTTCCTTCTTTCTTGTCTTCTTTATGACTTTTTGCTTTCTTCATGTGTGGTGTTCTTGATGTCATCCCACAATTCTTCTTGTCTTCTGTCTTTAGTGTTTAATGTATCAAATCTGTTCTTCAGATGATATCTAAATTCAGGTGAGATATATTCAATGTCATATTTTTACTCTGGTGGACTTGTTTCCATTTTCTTCAGCTTCAGTTTGAATTTGCATATGAGTAATTCATGGTATGTTCCACAATGTGCTCCTGGCCTTGTTTTGACTATGGAACTTTATCATTGTCTCTTTCTGCAGATGTAGTCAATTTAATTTCTATGTATTCCATTTGGCAAGGTCCATGTGTATAGTCATCTCTTATGTTGTCTAAAGAAGGTATTTGAAATGAACAAATCATTGATTTTGCAGAATTCTATCATGCAATCTCCAGCATCATTTCCATCACCAATGCCATATTTTCCAACTACTGATCCTTCCTCTTTGTTCCCAACCTTTGCATTCCAATCACCAGTAAGGATCAGTACATCTTGATTGCATGTTTGATCAATTTCAGATTGAAGAAGTTGGTAGAATTCTTCTATTTCATCCTCACTGACTTTAGTGATTGGTGTATACATTTGAATAATAGTGGTATTAACTAGGCTTCCCTGTAGGCGCATGGATATTATCCTATCAGAGACAGCGTTGTACAGCATGACTGATCTGGATATGTTCTTTTTGACAATGAATGCAACACCGTTCTTCAATTTGTCATTCCCGGCATAGTTAACCATGTGGTTGTCAGATTCAGAATGGCCAATACCAGTCCATTTCAGCTCCCTAATGCCTAAGATAGCAATGTTTATGTGTTCCATTCCATTTTTGACAATTTCCAATTTTCCTAGATTCATACTTCGTATATATGTTCTGATTATCAATGGATGTTTACAGCTGTTTCTCTTCATTTTGATTTGTGCCCCATCAGCAATTGAAGGTCCCGCAAGCCTTACTCCCATGGGCTTTACTCCATTCGTGTCATCATGGTCAACTCTACTTTGAGGAGGCAGCTCTTCCCCAGTCGCATTTTGAGTGCCTTCCACCCTGAGGGGCACAATTTCTGGCACTATATCTGGCAGTGTTTCTCTGCTATTCATAATGTTTTCAGTGACTAAATACTCGGAATTAGTTCATCACTCCTTCTTCCTAATCTGTCTTCATCTGAAAGTTCATCTGAAACCTGTCCCATGGGTGACCCTGCTGGTATTTAAAATACCTGTGGCATAGCTTCCAGAATCACAGCAACTCACAAGCCACCACAATAACATTTAGAGATCATTTTTCTAGTACAATAAATTAATTTCGGGATACATCACAAGTTAGAAAGATTATTAGGTCCTCACCAGCATTTATTTAACCAGGAGAACATTATTCCTTGAGATACTACTCAAAACCAAACTTTGTCTTTCATACTTCGGACATAGTATCTAGTGGGACCAGTCCCTGGAGAAGAACATTATGCTTGATAAAGTAGAGCGAGAGAGACAGCAAAAAAGAGGAAGACCCTCCAATGAGATGAATTGGCCCAGTGGCAGCAGCAATGTGCTCAAGTGTAACAACCATGAGAATGGTGCAGAACCTGGCAGTGTTTCGTTCTGTTGTGCACCAGGTCACTATTAGTCAGGGCCAACTCAGTGGCACCTAACAACAACAACAATTGAGCTTTCTTTGGCCCTTCATCTCTCTCACTTCACAGAAGACTCTGTCATCTGACGCAGATAGTGAAAATTTAGAAAGGAAGGTATAGGACCAGCCTTACAGAGAACGTCTCATTAATATTTGTAAAAAATGGCAAAAGTCAGAGAATAAGGACTTTCTTGTGCTGACAAGAACAGATAGTATGACTGTTGTGTCATATCCTAGCAAATGAAAATGTGAAGATTTGGCCAAACTGATCTATGGACATTCTCATTATAAAATACCACCAGGTGGAAAAATGATGGGGAGAATCCATACATAAAGAATTGTATGGAATTTTAACAAAGAGATCTGAACATCACTGACAATCAGTTTAGTTTAACCAATTGACAACACAAGATTGTCCTGTTTTTAAAAGAAAAACTCGTGCAGCATTTTTCAGGACTAGAACTATCTTCTATTAGATATGTATGTCAAGCCCACATTTAGAGTTTGCCCAGGCTCACACAACCAGTAGTTGTTGAATGCCTGGGGTCTTCCAACTTCAAGGTGGGTATGCTTTCTGTTACCTATAAGTCTCACCTTCCCAAACTGTCTTGGATCCTAGGCATTTCATTCTTACCATTCCTCTGGCATTTGCTGTTTTGTTGGTTTTGTTTTGTTTTGCTTTTTAGAATAAGTAATTATAGTTGTTGTCAAGTGCAGTAGAGTCAGAACTGATTCATAGTGACCCTGCATAGGATTTTCAAGGAGTACTTAGTAGCCTCTAACTGCTGACCTTTGGTTCAAACCAATCTTTTAGCCCATGCATTATACTGCAGAGCCACTCCAGGCCTCAACGCTTCAGATTTGTGATCTTTAGATGCAATAAGAATCAACTCTTTGATTTTTGATTATGTGCTGTGCAGTTCTGACTCATACAGACCCTGTACAGAGTTTCTGAGGCTGTAAATCTTTGCAGGAACAGAAAGCCTAATCTTTCACCTGTGGAACAGTTGGTAGTTTCAAAATGCTGACCCTTGAGGTTAGAAGCCCAACTCATAACCACTACACTACCAGAGCTTCTTAAGAATCAAGTCTTTAAAAAAAAACTCCCATCTGTATAAAGGGTTGATAGGCACAGGCAACTTAGACATTGGCTACCTAAGATGACAGGGCAATAAAGGCACGAAGTGACTGGCTTACAAGTTTTCAAGAGGGAGTTTAGTTTAAGAGTGTGTGGGAAAGGTAGAGTCCCCACTGAACAGTTTTCATCTTGTCTAGATGGGTCTGGTGGAAAGAGATGGAGATAAGATTCTTACAATTCAATAGAGAGTAATTGTTACCATGACTAATTGTGACTGTCACAAGTGTAAAGGTAGAAATTTTGTAACAAAAAGGGGAGAGTAGTTGATCTTACAGTCCAGAAACAGAGAACCCTAGGACCATCAAGGTAGAAGAGCATGAGCAGAATGTGGGACCCTATCCAGAAAGGCAGCAAAACCAGAGATGGAGGCAGGGATGAGGACATGAAGAAACGGAGTAGCTGAGGACTCTGGACTCATGGAAAGAGAAGGACTGACTGCTGGCATACAGGAGGCAGGTTTACAGAATGTGCCCTTTGGTTGTTTAAATTATTATATATTCCTGAGTGTTTTTGTGTACATCACGCCCTCCTTCCTCCCCCCTCCAAAAAAAAAACAACAACCAGAGGGAATGGAAACAAATACTGTCAAATGATGATGCATAGAGGAGACTGTAATATTGCAATGAAACAATGAGTGTAAAACTGATGTTCCCCATGTAAACAGTCACAGAATTCACAATAAAATCTTTAAAAAAAAAAAAATCAATTCTAGAACATTGTAAACATACAGATTTTTGATTCCCAAGTTTTACTCCCATATTTTATTCACTGTTGGTGGTAAAATCCAGAAATTGGCATTTTAACTGACATTTTCAAGAGACTGTTGTAAGTAGATTCAGAGCATGGTTGGATAGAAAAATTCTTGAATATTCACTTGGGCTTCATTAGGGGCATTGTTATATTCTGTTGAGTTTGTTCTGACTCATAGAGAACCTGTCTAGAGTTTCTGAGGAGAGACTGGTGGGTTTGAACTGCTGACCTTATGGTTTGAAGTCCATTGCTTATCTTATATGGTGATCATATATACCCTACCCTTGCCTCATAGCACCAGGCTACCATCCAAGGAGCCAGACACTGACACCTGAGGCAAGTATGTTCTCTGTCATGAGCATCACCTGGGAGAAGGGAATGTTAATAGAAATGTAGATTTCTGGGGCACACCCAGATCTATTGAATAAGAATCCCCGGAGAAAACTCTCCCAAATTCTGTTTTGTTTGTTTTCATTTTTGTTTATTAGCTGTTATTATGGTAAAACTTATATAATACTTGCCATTTTAACCACTTTTATGTGTACAATTCAAAGACATGAATTACCATCACCATGATTTGTTTACAAATGTTTCCATTACTTTTAACAGAAACGCAGTACACCTTAAGCCATACCTCCCAGTTCTCACCCACCCCCACCCTCTCTTGTGGTGGTGATTATGAGTCAGTTCTGACTCATAGTGACCCTGTATAGGGTTTCAGAGGATGTAAATCTTTACGGGAGCAGAAAACCTCATCTTTCTCCCACGAAACAGTTGGTAGTTTCAAACTGCTGACCTTGAGTTTAGCAGTCCCTCTCCTAGTAACCACTAATAAACTTTGGTCTCTGCACTTGCCTATTCAAGATATTTCATATTAGTGGGATCATGCACTATTTGTCCTTTTTTGTTGGACTTAGTTTACTCAGCGTGATGTTTTCAAGGTTCATCCATGCCACAGCGTGTACCAGAACTTCATTTCTCTTTCTGGCCTAGCTATAGTCCACTGTGTGGGTATACATTTTGCTTATTCAACCATCTGTTGATGGAAACCTGGTTTGTTGCCACCTTTGGGCTATTATAAACAATGTTGTAATGAAAAATGAGTATCTGTTTGGGTTCCTGTTTGCAATTCTTCAGGGCATATGCCTAAGAGAGGAATTGCTGGGTCAGATGGTGATTACATGTTTAACTTATTAAGGAACCACCACACTTTTCTACAGAAATCTGCATTTTTAACATATACCTTTGTGGGTTTTATAGACCCTAAAGTCTGAGTACTGGTGTGGTGCTGCAGGATAAGCGATGGATCACAAGGTCAGTTTGAACCACAAGGTCAGTTGTTGAAACTCACTAAACACTTCTCAGAAACTCTATACACAATCTCTATGAGTCAGAACCAGAACCAACCCTATGGCACCTGACAACAACAATAAAATTCAAGAATAGCCTCTGAAGGTCACCTTCACAATGAGATCCATGTCATTTACAAAAACCTCACCTGGACCTCTGTGCCTTTTAAGAGTTTTGGTGCAAATAAATGACACTTTACCCAGAAAGAAATCAAACAAGAGTAAACAGATGGGATATTGGAGAAAAAAGCAGACATACTACAGGAAGTTCCAAGTCACAAAACTTTAAAGATTAGAAATTACTTATATCTAAGATACGTTACTCTGGATGGAAACACTACGTTCCAACCAGTTATTTTTAAAAGATCATTATAATGTTTTTAAATGCCAAATGTGACTCGTTTTATTATCATAATGTGTATTTTTGACTGTATAAATAATGCCATTAAAAATACAAATTCTTAACAAGAAAAAAGAGCCAGTAAGCCATTCTGATGTGTAGAATATGACATGGGCTATTGAACTGGAAGATAATCACTAATCACCAAGTCTTAAAAGCAAAATGATAGATGCTCTGCTATGTTGAGGGCCATGGACCAGATCACAGAATCCACTTTGGAATCAGGCAAGATTTCACATGAGGGAAGTTTTTGCAAATGCAACTTATGCTGCTATGGCTGGACAAGGACTCCAGGGATCAGAATTAGGGGTAGGGGACTGGGACACAAATCACAGGTCAGTCCTCCAGTGGAGTTCACCTACATGTACTTTAGGCAATGGCACAACTGACAACAGCATGGATCATGGAAGCTCATGGAGTGATCCAGTTAAAAGGGACCTTAAATAGGGATGGGCAACTTAGACATTAGCTACCTAAAATGAGGAGGTGACAAAGGCACAAAGTGACTGGCTTACCAGGTTTCAAGGGGGAGTTTAGTTTAAGAGTGTGTGGCGGAAGAAAGAGTCCCCACTGAATAGTTTTCATCTTGTCTAAATGGGTCTGGTGAAAAGAGATGGAATAAGATTCTCATGATTCAATAGTGAGTAATTGTTATCATGACTAATTGTGACTGTCACAATGGTAAAGGTAGAAGTTTTGTAGCAAAAATGGAGGAGTAGTTAATCTTACAGTCCAGAAACAAAGGACCCTAGGATCATTAAGGGAGAAGAGCACAAGTGGAATGAGAGACTTTATCCAGAGAAGTGACACCAGAGATGGAGGCAGAGATGAGGACATGGAGAGAGGGAGTGGTTGAGGACTCAAGATTCACGGGAAGAGAGGAACTGAGAGCTGGCAGCCAGGAGGCAAGCAAGACTTGCAGAATGTACCCTTTGGTGGTGTAAATTATTATATATGCCTAAGTGTTAAAAAAAAAAAAAAAAAAAAGAACTAAAGTGAATTGAGAGAAATACTGTTAACTGATGTTACAGGGAGGGGTTATAATCGTTGTAATGAAGCAAAGTATATGATTTGTTGAATGTAAAACTGATGATCTGCCCTGTAAACTTTCACTCAAGCCACAATACAAACCTTTCCAAAAAAAAAAAAAATGTAGGGGGATCATCACATAGAATATCCTTATTTTATAGATAAGGAAACAGCCAATAACTTGGCCCCTTTGGGCTTTGATGTCATGTTGGTACTGGGTATAGCAGTTCCCGATAGTTCTGTCCTATTGCCCTTGCCAAAGACTTGGAAAGGCATAGGCATAAGCTGGAGTTGCACACCAAGTAAAAGACACTCACAAAGAAACAGCCAGCAAGCAAAGGTGTATTTTAAAGCATAGATGTTCTTGTGAGAGCAAGAAGAGGTACCTACCTCTTAATAGAGGATAAGTCTTGATAATGACTTAGACTTTCACGTACTTACTGGTTGGAAGGGGTTTGTTTTATTTCACATGGTTGCACTGTTGTTGTTGTTGTTGTTGTTGTTGTTGTTGTTGTTAAGTTATCCCAACCCATAGAGAACCTGTATAGGGTTTCCAAGGAGCTGCTGGTGAGCTTGAGCTGCCGACCTTGCAGTTCAAACCGACTTTTCTGCCTAGCGCATTAAACCCACAGCACCACACTCCCTGAAGGATGTCCTTTTTTGTTATTTTCTTCCTTGTGTCTTACATAATTCAGTCCTTTCTATCCTTGGGAGTTTCTGCTTAGCTAGTCCTTCTGGGCAGTTTGCAGTTTGCCCCCCCTTCCCTAATCTAACTGCCTAACATAACAACAGCACTTGTTTTCAGTAAAGCCAGTCTGTAGCTCAAATTGACAGACTTACTTTCCTCCACACAAATGTCCCAAAGTTTCTGCTCTGCTTAGTTGTGATATGAAATCGAGTTTTATATGATGTCAGCCTCAAAATCTTAAAATGAGAATATTATATAAAATTTTTGAATGCAATTATTAATTGAATAACTCCTATGGGTGAAATATTCTGGTTTCCGTTGAAATTCATTCTTTACTGTAAAAAGCCTCGAAAGATGCTACATGAGAATAAGGTCACACTATAGTGTCAGGAGGGACCAGTCGCTGGAGAAGGATATCATGTTTGGTAAGGTGGAGGGTCAGAGAAAAAGAGGAAGAACCCCAGCAAAATGGATTGGCAAAGTGGCAGCATCGATGGATTCAAGCGTGGCAACAATAGTGAGGTTGGCCCAGGACTGGGCAGTATTTCATTCTGCTGCACATAAGGTCGCTATGAGTTGGTACCGACTCAATGTCACCTAACAACAACAAATAGTGTCTTCAGTTTGGGATGTGTTGGACTATTCATACATATTAGGATGCCAAGAAGTTCTGATATTTCAGTGCAGTGAATTTACTTGATATGGCTCTTCTAGCCAGATCTTTGTAACTCCCACCAAATGACTAGGTGTTGTTGTTGTTATTGTTATCAACTTGGTATTGACGTATAGCAACCCTGTATAGCTTTCTGAGGATTGACTGATAGGTTTAAACCACTAACTTTCTGGTTAACGGTCCAGTGCTTATCTTATAGAGCCACACCAGGACTGGGTAGGACCATGCAAATAGTATATATAGAACTTTAACGTGGGAATTGGTCAGTTTTTTTCATCTGCTGAGTTTTGCCATCTCAGAAGCAGGAACAGGGGCTCTCACTACCATAAAGCAAGAAGACCTGGGGGTGCAAATTGTTCTTTGGACCCCAAAATCCCTGTATATTGAATTTCCTCTATCCAGGACACAGAGCTGTGACACCAGAGGAATGACAAAGAAGCAGCAGCAACAGCAGAGGCAGCAACCCAAAGTGCACAAGACAGAGCAGTACATCGGGCTTCCTGGCCCATAGAACAAGTAAAGTTGAGTGCCTTTGGTCAAGAGTGGGGTGCCTGCTGGAACTTAATTGGGGTAGCTAGGTTTGCTGAACCTAGGTTTGCTGAAAGCCTTCAGTTTGAGGCTTATGGCAGAATGGTGTGCCCTTTTGTGCATTTATCAGCAGTGCTAAAAGAACTTTGGAACGTTGCCTGTGCAGGGCAGAGACTGAGGGGCCATGTGACTGAGAGGTCAAGGGTCAGAGAGAGATGTGACTTTGAGCAAGACTAAAAAAAGATAGTCCTGATGGGAAGAACTATATCCTAAGCATTTCTGATCCTAAATTGTAACCTGTTAACTCCATGAATAAATCCCATAATTGTGACTATTGTCTATGAATTCTATGTGGCCACTGCAATGGGTGATCTAAGCCAGCATTAAAGCAAGAGTGCCATGGGAGGGACAATTAGTATCATAATTGGTAAGGAAGATTGGAAGTGGAGGCATGTCTGATCTCTGCTTCGGAGGAATTGGCCTCGAATAGATGACTTTCCCCTTGTGAAATCAGAGGAGGTGAAATGACACACACACACCACCACCACCACCACCACCCCCATCCCCATGCCATTCTTACAGATACCAACCCATTTAAACATTGCACCTATTGCCTACTGGGTTTTCATAACCAGAAACCCCTCCTTTGAGGTTTTCTTCCTTAGCATCAAAGTTAATGATTAACATGTAAAATGTTTTAAAATTAGGGTGATCTGTAAGCCATTACCACTGGTATTGAATAAAGAAAGTTCAAGGGCAGAAGTTCAAGGGATGGCTTATCTGGGTCTCTTTTCATGAAAAATGGAGTCCATTTAGAGATGTTCATGTGGAGAAGAATTCCCAGGGGGGGGAAATGGAGTTCATTCTTTCCCCATGGAATTCTTCTCTGTATCCAACTCAATAGGGCAATGTTTTTCAAATTGTGCAGAATACAAAAGTTTCAGCAAGGTGTTTCTTACTGAAAGGGGTGTAAGCACAAGGGAGCTAAAAGGTGGGGGCTGGGAAAAAGCAAACTCTGAATTCAACTAAAAAAGATTTTCTTTTATGCATTCTGTATTTTGGGGTTTCATATAAACTTTCATTTCCCCATTAAAAAAAAAAAAAAAAGTTTTCTTCTGCTGCCAAAAAAGTCTGAAAATATCACAGTAAGTCATTGTATAGATTAAAAATTCTAATTTCAGAGAGCAGTGTGTCTAACACTTTGCAACAATCAAAAGCCTTGGTTTACAACTATATTTTTTTCTTAGATATTGGCTTTGCTTGTCTATATATGAATATACCTTAGCTCAGAAGAATTTATAGGACTCTTTCAAGATGAAAACAAAACCAAAAAGAGGAGTTCTTTGTTTAAATAATTGGTTTTTGTGGGTAGACGCATATTTGTAAACATGAAAGTCCTAGATACCAGGTATCAGTCATCTTGTATTTCCAAAGAACTCAATAATTTCATGGATGTTGGTTCTGTGAAGCCTAGCTTAATTATATCATCACTGGTAAGTTTTCTATACAATGATAATCACAGATGTCTATAATATTTATCTAGTGAAAATGCCAACAGAAACTCTGTGTGATCTCTGTTACCACTATGTTAATGAAGGGCCTGATATATTCTCAGATTGTTTCTGTGGGGATTTTATCCAGGGGTTCATTGAACATATAGCTAGCTAAATATATTGGCCCTTACTAAAGCTCAATGCAAGTCCATCACAATTGAGTGGGTTAGTGGGACAATAATCAGCAATAAAATGCTATGGGGATCTGAGAAGTTAAATACATGATAATCGTCGTCCCAATAAAACTGTTCTGGCAATGACTAATGAAGCACCACAATTTAATAGTTATGCTCCTCATGCTAGGAAGGCAACAGCAAAGAAGTTCTATATTAAAAGCTACTAGAAGCCTTCTTAAGGAGCCCTGGTGGTGCTGTGGGTTAGGCACTGGGCTAATAACTGTGGTTCAAACCCACCAACCGCTCTACGGAAGAAAGATGAGGCTGTCTGCTTCAGTAAAGAGTTACTATCTCTTAAACTCTATATACGAAATGGGCTGCTAACCTCAGGGTCAGCAGTTCGAAACTACCAGCTGTTCCACAGGAGAAAGAGGAGGCTTTCTGCTCCTGTAAAGATTTGCAGCCTTGAAAACCCTGTACAGCGTCGCTATGAGTTGGAACCTACTCCATGGCACATAACAACAACAAAAACAAACTCTATATAGGGTCAGTATGAATCAGAATCAACTCTGGGTCGATAGTGGGTAGTGGGTTGGGTTGGGTTGGGTTGGGTTTTGAAGCCTTTGTAAGAGACTCTGGGTAGAGCAAGAAGTTAGGCACTTCACTACTAGCCAAAAGGTTAATGGTTCAAACCCACCCAAAGGTGCCTGGGTATTCTGCCTTGAAATCCTGTGAATCAAGTCTGTTCTGCATACATAGGAATGGCATGAGTTGAGATCTACTTGACAGCAACTAGCAATCACAGATTCATTCCTCCTGCCCTGGCCTGGTGGCACTGTAAGAGAAGAAATGGAAGGCTAACCACAAGGTTCAGCTGCTTCACAGGAAAAAGATGAGGCTTTCTGCTCCGTAAAGATTTACAACCTCAGAAACTCTATACAGGGTCGCTATGAATCAGCACCAACTTATAGCACTTAACAACAATAACAAATATGGGAGGAGTTCACCTCACGCTCACTCAGTGGGTTTGAGCTCTGGTAGTGTAGTGGTTACGAATCAGGCTGCGAACCTCAAGGTCAGCAGTTCGAAACTACCAGCTGTTCCGCGTGACAAAGATGAGGCGTTCTGCTCCCCTAAAGATTTACAGCCTCAGAAACCCTGTGCAGGGTCGCTATGAGTCGGCACCAACTCCATGGCACATAACAACAACAACAACAAATTCCCCTCAGCTCAGGAATCACCTCTCTGTTCCAGCCCTCTCTTTCACAAACAAGGAAATCGTGTCCCAGAGAGGAGATGTGACTCATCCAAAGTCAAGCTTTCTGTGGGTATAAGACCTGGGTTCAGCTTCCTATCTCCTGGTAAAACTATTTTCCTTCTGTCCTAAAGTCCCCTTATTAAATCAACTTCTCTGTGCACACATGCTATGGAAATACATGGCTGAGTTGAATATTCTGGAAGCTTCTTTTGGGGACACAACTTCTGGCTCCTAAGCTGCCTGCCCACCCACATCTTCCCCCCACCACTTACCCTTGTAAGCCTTCTTAAGTCATTGAGACAAGTTCATCCAACAAGTGTTCACTGCATGTCTACCACATGCCAGGAACTGAAGGAAACAAGGCTCACTCTCCATTTGTGTTCAATCAGTCCTCCCACCCCCACCCAACTCAAAGCCCACATCTTAGATTTTTCTAGCATTCTTAAGATCAGGAAAGTGATCAAATGTGGTTCCATAGTACTCTCCTCAACACTTAGCACTTCAGTTGGATTTACAGAACATCAAAGGAAGCATTGCTTAAGCATCTCTTCCACTGCCACAACCATCTTCTACAAGATCTTCTCATTGAAACATTAATCTTGAGAAACTGGAAAGGAAATGTGTTCAAACCAAGTAGGTGGTGATGAGAATAGAAGGACCCTTTCTTATTACTATCATTTGCTGTCAAGTTGATTTCAACTCATGGTATTCCTATGTGTGTGGCAGAAGAGAACAGTGCTCCAGCAGGTTTTCAATGGCTGGTGTCTTAGAAGTAGGTCACCAGGCCTTTCTTGTGATGTGCCTATTGTTGTTATTAAGTGCCATCGAGTCGATCGACCCTGTATAGCGTTTCCAAGGAGCAGCTGGTGAGCTTGAACCATCGACCTTGCAGTTCAAATGACTTTGCAGTCTGATGCACTAGCCCACAGTGCCACACCGAGTGCCTATAGGTGGGTTCAAACTGCAGAGCATGTTAACAGCTTGTAACAAGTATTCCTCTTATTATCAAGAGGGTTAAAAAGCCCAAAGGAAATTTCCATGGAATATTTTTCCCTCTCATTCTGGCTTCTATTTTTCAAAAATATTTTCTAAATATGATTCTTAAGTACCACAAGATCATTTTTCCATTATTTCCAGATCCAAAGTGATCAAGACTGACCTGAAAACCCAGGCATTTTCAGCAACATTATGAGATGCAGAAAGTCCTTTTGAAAAGGTTGGGCCGTGCAGCTGGAAGGATAATGTTGGCTTTCCACCAAGGTATGAAAATCCGTATCTCCTAAGACCCCTCCTGCTCTAGCGAGGCGTGGGGGCCTCTTATTCCCTCCACTTTCCATCTACCAAGAGGGTTTTGTTTTTTTTTACCTTGGCTGCAACATGATCATTTTTACTCAAACCTAATGTGTGTGCCGGTCAAAAGCCCAAGAGGACTTCAGTCATTCTACAACTCTTGCCAAAACACTGATAGGCTGCCGGCAAAAAGCATGCTGTCATCCCTAAATGTGCATACCTGGGGTGGGGCTAGGGAGAGTAAAGGAATCACATTATTTCCAAACATAATCCTTTTGTGACCCATGGGACATAAATTGCCCACCTACATTTTCATCCTGGCGTGGTGCTGTCGGATAAGCATTCGACGACAAGGTCAGTTTGAACCACAAGGTTGGCAGCTCAAACTCACCAGCCATTTCTTGGAAATCCTAAACAGGGTCACTATGCTTCGGAATCAATTCAATGATACTTAACAACAACAACATTTCAGATTTCTTGGGGATGCTATCCCAGCTGTAGTACATGCTACAACCTGGCAAGAAACAAAAAGCCAAACTCACTGCCATCTAGTCAATTCCATTTCATAGCAAGGCTGGAAATCTTTACAGGAACAGAAAAACTCATCTTTCTCCTGTGGAGCAGCTGATGGGTTTGAACCACCAAACTTGTGGTTAGCAATCCTGCAGCACCACCAGGACATCTCACCACCTGGCAGGGTCCTATACAATGGAATGAATCTGAAGTAGTGGGCCTCACCTCACCAGTCCTTCCACTGGATTCATGTAAGTCCCACATAATTAGATCAAACAAAATCCATATTGATTTCAGTATGCCTATTACAGAAAACACATAGTTACAACAAAAAAATTCAAAGTAAAAAATAATTTGCTTATGAATTCTTAATCAACGGAGCCCAAGAGCAAATAGCAAATGACAATATGGCCACCTGCTGATGAAACACTGAATAACTTCTCTCAGACCACAGGCTCAAGCACACAGCAAAAGTACTTTTGAGAAACGGACCCGAACATAATTGTTCAAGCTCCAAATGTACAACTGAAGTGCCCAGCACCAAAGTTAACCCTGCATCTGAGTGGAAATGCAAATCTTCAGCAAGGGGTCAAACCAGAATGAACCACTATGAATTCCTGCCCAGCACCCAGTAGCTATCAGTACTTCTTCAACTCCTGGCTGCACCTGCAGAGCTTTGTAAAAAGACCAAAGCCAATTATTCACACCTGGCTAATTAAGTAAGACTATTTGAAGACTGGGGACCAGGAGTCCATGTTATTTAAAAGCTCCTAATTGCATCAACATGAACAGCCATCCAGATTGAGTTGGTCTGCCCTCCTTCCTCATTAATTTCTAACCGCTAATTGTTGTTGTTGTTGTTGATGTTGTTGTTGTTAAGTGCCGTCGAGTCGGTTCCGACCCATAGCGACCCTGTACAGGGTTTCCGAGGGTGTAAATCTTTACGGGAGTAGAAAGCCTCATCTTTCTCCCGCGGAGCGGCTGATAGTTTCAAACCGCTGACCTTAAGGTTCGCAGTCCGATTCGTAACCACTACGCTACCGCTAATAGCATCATTAAAATGAGAATTAGTAGAAAATCATTTGCAATGGAAATGGAGAGGTCTTGTTCCATTTAAGAGTGCACAACAACCACAACAGTGATGTAACAGAGCAGGCATAACTTTGAAATTCAAGCAACTGACCAAAAGAGAGAATGACAGGAGAGACATGTCACATCAAAAGAGATCCCCTTTAGTAATGCTTATGGGACACTGTTGTGATGCTGTAAAACAAGCATTGGACTGTTAACCACAAGGTAAGAGGTTCAAACTCACCAGCCTCTCCTTGGGAACTCTACGTAATGTCGTTATGACAACACTTAAAAATAACAACAACATGGGACATTGAGTTTCTGTTAAGGATGATGGGAAATCTGTGGAAGGTTAGGAGAGATGGTTGAACAATTAGATAAACATAATTAATTAACCATATGGTCACTGTGAGTCAGGACTGACTCGACAGCACTTAACAAAATCAATGACAATAGTGAAAACTGTTGAAATAGCAAACGTTTCCTTACCTATATATTAACCACAATTATATATGTATGTTGTTGTTGTTGTTAGGTACCATCAAGTCGGTACCAACTCATAGAGACCTTATGCACAGCAGAACGAAACACTGCCCTATCCTGGGCCAACCTCACTATTGTTGCCACGTTTGAGCCCATTGATGCTGCCACTTTGTCAGTCTATCTGGCTGGAGGTCTTCCTCTTTTTCTCTGACCCTCCATCCTACCAAACCAGCTACTGGTCACTTCAGACAATATGTCCAAAGTATAAAAGATGAAGTTTGGCCATCCTGGCCTCCAAGGAGCACTCTGGCTGCACTTCTTCCAACATAGATCTGTTTGTTTTTTTGGCAGCCCATGGCACTTTCAATATTCTCCTCCAACACCATAACTCAAATACATCAATTCAAGTATATATGTTTGTCAGAATAAAACAATAACAAAAATGTATTCCTCGAGAATCCAGAAATTAACCCATCTACATACAGTCAACTGATTTTTGACAAAATACCTAAATATATCACATGGGAAGGAGATAGTTTCTTCAACAGATGGTGCTGGCAGAACTGGAAAGTGATATGCAAAAGATTGAAACAAGACCTTCACCTCACACCTTATACAAAAACCAACTCAACA
>NW_006408532.1:21706162-21732553 GCF_000296735.1 Chrysochloris asiatica | reverse complement strand
ACATAATTCACAATAAAACATTAATAAAAAAAAATAAAGTTCCCGGGGCAAAAAAAAAAAAAAAAAGAATTATGGTCTAAAGTGGTTTGGCCAACATGTTGTTGTTGTTACTTGTGTTAGGTGACGTTAAGTTGGTTCCCACCCATAGCAATCTATGTACAACAGAACAAAACAGTGCACCATCCTCACAATCATTTTAATGCTTGAACCCATCGCTACTACAACTGTGGCATCCCATTTGTGGTCTCCCTCTTTTTCACTGACCCTTCACTTTACCAAGCATGATGTCCTTCTTCAGAAACTGCTCCCTCCTGATAATACATCCTAAGTATGAGAAATGACGTCTGGCCCTCTTGGCTTCTAAGGAATATTCAGGCTGTACTTCTTCCAACACAGATTTGTTTGTTCTTCTGGTAGTCTGTGGTACTTTCAATATTTTTCTCCAACACCATGACTCAAATGCATCAGTTCTTCTACAGTCTTCCTTATTCACTGTCCAACTTTCACATGCATATGAGGTAACTGAAAAACCCTTAGCTTGGGTTTTTCAAACTGACATCTTTGCTCTTGAACACTTGAAAGAGGTCTTGTGCAGCAGATTTGCCTAATGAATATTGACCAACAAACAAGTTGAAAAAGCTATGTTTGATTGACTCATTGTATTTGTTCTTTCCCTAGAGTCCAATGCATCAACTCCCTGTTAATCTAAGCATGCTCATATCACTAGCTTCAAATCCCTGGAAAGAGCACATATAAGCACCATAGTTTAAAACTGCTGACATTCCTTATTTATTACTAATATCAGTACTCAGGCAATAAAACAGAGAGGAAAAACTAGGACAATTTTAATTGGCATCTGAAACTGGAGTCTAGCTCCTTCTTGATGCCCCACAATGGCAGTGTGATAGAGAAGGCACAATGAGGGTAGGGGTGGTTCTGTGGCAGCCCTTTCCTTTTCCATGCTGGAGAGAGCAGGGTTTGATTCCCAGCCAATGCACCACCTGCATAACCACCATCTGTGTGTCTGGGGAGGCTTGTGTGTTGCTATGATGCTGAACAGATTTCAGGAGAGCTTCCAGACTAAGACAGACTAGAATAAGGTGTGTCAATCTACTTGTAAATATTAGCCAATATAATCCTTATAGATCATAACTGTCTGATCCATAGTTGATCGTGGAATTTACACAAGATTGGACAGTATTTTGTTCCACTGTTCACAAGGTCACCACAGGAAAGGGGCACACTCAACAGCAGCTAGCAACAAACCCAAGTGCAGGCATTAGTTTGGAAGTCAAATGACCAGAGTTTCAGGCCCAGCCGTCCCTTCTGTTGGCTGTTTGAGTCTACATAAATGAATCTCGGTTAATGGGGCACTCAGTCTCTAAACTAGAGATCCTACCCCCTGCTTCCAGAAAGGTGTGGATGAAGCAACAGAAGGGAGAGAGCATTTTGTAAAACAATACATGAATATTTCATTTTTAGAGATTTAGTGATTTCCTGCTGTGATATAATTCCCCCACAGATGGATCCTGTTTGATATCCCAGGCACCAAGTTGCTGTAATCTAACACATATGAAGGAAGCAGGCTGCAGGGAGATGCCACCAATTAAAACAGGATTTAGGAGAAGGCAATAATGCAATTAATAAGGAAACAATCACCATTCTCATTTCCAATTCTGTATGAGAGTGAGATTTTATTACCATGGAACATGAAACGATGCAAGCAGGCAGAGTCTAAAAAGAAGACATAAAATAGAAAGAACCTGGGTTGATGAAAGAAATGTGAGACGACACAGTGAAGCAAAGGTGGCAAGAAGATGTCAAAACAGTTACTCAGTCAGAAATATAAAGGTCATTATCTAAGTAATAAAAGTAGGCACAGACCTTTCTTTGTTCTGGTTCATCCAGATGGGGCTACTTTCCAGGTCAGGGAGAGCAAAGGCATTCCGATTACATGGTCACATCTTCATATTCCAAACAAAACCATTTCTACACTTTAAATGTAGATTATTGGAAACTTATGTGAGAGATAAGAATGCAAATCATGACAGAAGAAAGAGGGATTTCTCTCAAATTACAGATGAAGAAATAGAGATTTAGAAGTTAATCCTACACAAAACCAGGCCATGACTCTATATCACGATAATGCTATGGAAGATTTATTTCCATCAAATATAAAATACTTTACCATTTATTTGAAAGTCAGACTGCTGCCAACCTCAATGCAGCCCAAAGCATAGAAATAACAACAAAGCAGTTAATCATATGAGGAGTGCTACCTATACACCAAGCTGTCTTTAAAATATCACATATTGACCCATTTAACTCACAATCCTTTGGGTTAATATCATCATTTCTCCATGTGACAGATGGGAATACAGAGGCCCAAAGATATTTAGTAGCTGTCTGACATCACACAGCTAAAAAGTGCTACAGTCAGAATTCAAGCTCAGGTCATCAAGTGCAAATCCCACATGCATAACTATTAGTTGATGATTTCAGTGGACAAAAGACTGAGCAGTGGTAGAAACCACTCCAAAACTCTTAGCAATATCTATGCCATGATTTCTTAAGCTTCACTCTGTGCCTCATTGATTTTTTTTTTTAATATATAATTTTTAAACAAACTTACAAATAACTCTAACAGGTAAAGCCAGCCTGCCTATAGCTCCACCTTGATCTTCTGGCATTTTCCCTATGCTTCAGCATCACTAGACTAGCTAGGACCTTTGCTCCTGCCATTCAATTTGCTTAAAATGCTTTTCCCACCATTCTAGCTTCCTGTTCATCCTTCAGAACTCAGCTTAAATGTCACTTACTTGAGAAGTCTTACCAACATCCTATTTTCCCTAACACTAACCACAATTTGTAATTATAGGTTCAGTTTTTTGAATACTGACTTTATTGTTGTTAGGTGCTGTCAAGTTGATTCTGATTCATAGTGACACTTGTTGTTGTTGTTGTGAAGTGCCATCGAGTTGGTTCCGAACCATAGCCACCCTGTATAGGGTTTCTGAGGAGCAGCTGGTGAGCTTGAACCGCCGACCTTGCAGTTCAAACGGCTTTGCAGTCTGGTGCATTAACCCACAGTGCCACACCAGACACTAGGCACAACAAAAAGAAACTCTGTCCGGTCCTTCACCATTCTCAACATTGTTGTTATGCTTGATCCCATTGCAACTGCCACTGTGCCAACCCATCTCGTTGGAGATCTTTCTCTTCTTCACGGACCCTCCATTTTGTCAAGTATAATGTCCTTCTCCAGAGACTGGTCCCTCCTGATAATATGTACAAAGTAGGAGAGGGATACCAAGTCTCACCATTCTGGCTTCTAAGGAGCATACTGACTGTACTTCTTCCAACAGAGATTTGTTTATTTTTCTGACAGTCCACGCTGCTATTAATATTCTTCCCCAATATCACAACTCAAATACATCAATTCTTCTATGGTCTTCCATATTCATTGTCCAACTTTCATATGCATATAAAGCTATTGAAAATACCATGGCTTGGGTCAGGAGCACCATAGTCCTCAAACTGACATCTTTGCTCTTGAACATATTAAAGAGGTCTTGTGCAGCATATTTGCCTATTGCAATACATCATTTGATTTTTTTGACTGCTATTTCTATGAGTGTTGATTGTATATAAATGCAAAATAAACTCTTTGACAACTTCAATTTTTTCTCCAGTTATCATGATATTATTTATTAGCCCAGTTGTGAGGATTTTTGTTTTCTTTACATTGAGGTGCAATCTATACTTGAGGCTGTGGTCTTTGAATTTCATCAGTAAGTATTTTAAGTCCTCTTAATTTCTGGAGTCCTGGTGCTGTGGGTTAATGTGCCAGCCTGTGGGTTAATGTGCCAGACTGCAAAGCCGTTTGAACTGCAAGGTCAGTGGTTCAAGCTCACCAGCTGCTCCTTGGAAACTCTATACAGGGTCGCTATGGGTCACAGTCAACTCAACGGCACTTAACAAAAACAACAATTTCAGCAGCAAGGTTGTATCATCTGCATACCACAGGTTGTTAATGAGTCTTCCTCCAATCCTGATGCGACATTTTTCTTCATATAACCTAACTTCTGGGATTATCTGCTCAGCATACATATTGAATAAGTATGATGAAATAATATAGGCCTGCCACACATCTTTCATAATGCTAAACCATTCCATATCCCCTTGTTCTGTTCTAGCAATTGCCTCTTGGTCTATGTACATGTACCTAGTGAGAACAATTAACTGTTTTGGAATACCCATTGTTTGAAATGTAATCTATACCATGTATGGTCCACACAATCAAAAGCGTTGTGTAGTCAAAAAATTACAAGTAAACATCTTTCTGGTATTGTCTGCTTTTAGCCAAGATCCATCTGTTGTCAGCAATGATATCCCTCCTTCCACATCCTTTTTTGAATCCAGCTTCAGATTCTGGCAGTTCCCTCTCAATGTACTGTTAAAACTATTTTTTTAATTGTCTCCAGAAAAATTTTACTTGCATGTAATATTAATTATATTTCCACATTCCATTGGGTTACCTCTCTTTGGAATGGGCACAAACATGAATCTCTTCCAATCAGTTGGCCAGGTAGCTGTCTTCCAGATTTCTTGATATACATGAGTGAGTGCCTCTAGGGCTGCATCAGTTTGTTCAAAGATTTCAATTTGTGTTCTGTCGGTTCCTTGAGACTTGTTTTTCACCAATGCCTTCAGTACAGCTTGGATTTATTCCTTCCATACCATTAGTTCTTAACCATATGCTACCTCTTGAAATGGTTGAACATAGACCATTTCTTTCTGGCACAGTGACTCTGTGTATATCTTCTATCTTCCTTGATGCTTTCTTCATCATTTAATATTTTGCCCATGGAATTATTCAATATAATAAATCAAGGTTTAATTTTTTTTCTTCAGTTCTTTCAGCTTGAGAAATGCGGAGCATGTTTTTCCCTTTTGGTTTTCTAACTTCAGGTCTTTGTACATTGCCTTGACCTTGACTTGGTCTTCCTGACCTATCCTTTGAAATTAGCTTTTCAGCTTTTTGACTTCCTATTTCTTTCCATTCACTTTAGCATCTCTGTGCTGGAGAGCAAGTTTCAGATTATTTTCTGATATCCATTTTGGTCTTTACTTTCTTTCCTGTCTTTTTAATGACCTTTTGCTTTCTTCCTGAATGATGTTCTTGATGTCCACCCAAAGCTTTTCTAGTCTTTGATCATTAGTGGTAACTGCATCTAATCTGTTCTTGAGAAAGTCTCTAAATTCAGGTGGCATGTGTTCAAGGTCATACTTTGGCTCTTGTGGATTTGTTGTAATTTACTTCTGCTTCAGACTGAACTTGCATATGATCAATTGATGGTCTGTTCTACAATCAACCTCTAGGCCTGTTTTGGCTGATGATATGGAGCTTTTCCACCATCTCTTCCCACAGATATAGTCAATTTGATTCTTGTATATTCTATCTGGTGAAGTCTATATGTATAATCAAATTTTGTGTTGTTTTAAAAAGGTATTTGTAAGAATAAAGTTTTGCAGAATTCTGTTACGCGATCTCCAGAATCATTTCAATCACCAAGATGCTATTTTCCAACCACTGATCTTTCCTCTTTGTTTCCAACCTTTGCATTCCAAGTACCAGTAATTATCAATACATATTTGCTTAATTTCAGACTGGATAAGTTGGTAGGATTCTTCAGTTTCATCATCACTGGCTTTAGTGGTCGGTGAATAAATTTGAATAAAAGTGGTATTAACTGGTCGTCCTTGTAGGTGTATGGATATATGCTATCACAGACAGCATTGTACTTTAGGGTAGATATTGAAATGCTCTTTTTGATGATGAATGCTATGGCATTCCTCTTCAATATATTATTACCAGCATAGTACATCACATGATTGCCAGATTCAAAATGGCCAATACCAGTCCATTTTAGCTCACTAATACCTAGGATGTTGATCTTCTGTGTTCCATTTCATTTTTAACAACTTCCAATTTTCCTAGAGTCATACTTCATATACTCCATGTTCTGATTATTAATGGATGTTTGCAACTTTTCTCCTCAATTTGAATTGTTTCCTAAAGGTTTTACTCCATTTGCACCATCACAGTCAACTCTAACATTAAAAGTCAGTTCTTCTCCATTAATATTTTGAGTGCTTTCCAACCTGAGGGACTCAGTTTCTGGCGCTATATCCGACAATATTCTGGTGACATTTATAATGTTTTCATCTTCCAGCACTATATCTGACAGTGATCTGCTGCTATTCATAAGGTTTTTAGTGGCTTAATATTCTGCAGTAGTCAGTCTCTCCTTTCTAGTCTGTGTTAGTTTGGAAGCTGTGCTGAATTCTGTCCACCATGGGAGACTGTGCTGGTATTTAAAATACCTGTGGTATAACTCCCAGTATCACAGCAACTCACAAGCCAGCACAGTACAACAAACTGACAGACTAGTGATGGCTATTGACTTATAAGAGGAATATTAGACACAGTTGTGATAACCTCTGTATCAATGTACCTAGCATGCTCCAAAACATGGTAGATGGGGAAAAAATATTTGTTGTCTAAAGTATCTCATTAATATTACTATTATTTCACATAGCAGTATCATTAAACTCACTTTATAGATAAGGGTCCTTAAGACTGAAGAGATTTAAAGTGATTGGCAAATAATAACACTTATATTAAATGGTGATGCTAAAATTCAACTCTGTCAGGGTCAGTAGACCAAGTGCCTGATGCTGTCCTTTGTCCACTGCATGAGAAGACTTGATATTACAGAGGTCCTTTTTATTTCAACAAGCAATCTGTATACTCAAAAATATATATATTGCAAACCAAGGGCTGTGCTCATTTGCCTTTCTCATTTTTCCAGCAGCAGAAAACACAAAATTTCTGCGGCTGTTTTATTGATATTGAAGGTCACTAGGCGCTGTGTGGAACAAGCCATTGATTCCAAGCATTACCCAGAAAAGAAGTTCAAATTTAAGCAACTTCTGATTGTCCTTGGGGTTTAGTCCAAAAGCCTACATGGAACTGATTCAGCATTTCTTTGACTTCCACAAAAACTGTAACCAAATGATTACAGAAAAGATTGTCAACTTAGCCTTCATGTCATTAACATCTTAGGCCCTTGGATTCTTCATATGAAAAATGTGAAACTTGGACTAGGTAAGCTTTCTGGTTTCTTCTTCTCTGAACGCATGTTCTTCCAAATGCACAGATATATTTGACAGTTCAGAATTTAGCAAAATATTTTTTAGGATACTAATGTTGGACTTCTGGTATGGCGCTGCCGGTTAATGCGGTGAACTGCAAAGTCGGTTTGCGCCATTAAGGCTGGCAGTTCCAACTCACCAGCTGCTCCTTGGAAACCCTGTACAGGGTTGCTATGAGTCAGACCCTGACTCGATGGCACTTAGCAACAAGCAATGTTTTGCATATTTTTTCCACCTTCTTTTTACACATTCAAGAAAGTAGAAATCAATGCATACATTCTTTCAAAGGTTTCACAACCCCTATCCTAGCTTTTATTGCCAAAAAACAAAGACTATATAGAAGAAAAGGATTTGAGAGTTGAGAAGTGAAGCTATGCCACTAACAGAAACGGAAAGAAAAATCGAGTGCCATCTTCCACTTTTTGCCCCAACAGTGAAAAGAGCTGTCTTTGAGAAAGAAAACAGGTAGAAGAAGTCTATAAGTCTAGAGAGAAGATGACTTGTAAACCACTCCCTGGCAATGCTCAGATGGTGACAGGACTGCCAAGAAAAACCCTCATGGTATATGGCTAGTCTTCACACCTAGTCTTCATAAGCTCACCAAAATTCATCCTGCACCATGCAAAACTCAAAAGTACCAGGACAACACTAACTGAAGAGAACATGTAGTCTAGGACAATCATTTCTCACTTGTAACCACTGGGTATAGAAGACAGATGACCAGTGGAGGCTTGATAACTCCATTGTTGCTGTTGTTAGGTGCCACCTAGTGGGTTCCGACTCATAGCAATTTTATGCACAACAGAACAAAATACTGCCTGGTCCTGCACCAGCCTCACAATTGTTGTTAATCATTGTAGATTTGACTGTGCCAATCCATCCTGCTGAGTGTCTTCCTATTTTTTGCTAACCCTTAACATTAGAAAGTATGATGTCCTTCTCCAGGGACTGGTCCCTCCTGATAATATGTCCAGTGTATGAGAGAGCAAGTCTCACCATTCTGGCTTCTAAGGAGCATTCTGACTACTTCTTCGAACAGAGATTTATTTGTTTTCCTGGCAGTCCATGCTACTATCATTATTCTTCCTCAATATCACAACTCAGATGCATCAATCTTCTATTCATGGTCTTCCTTATTCATTGTCCAACTTTCACATGCATATGAAGCTATTGAAAATACCATGGTTTGAGTGAGGGGCACCTTAGTCTTCAAATTGACGTCTTTGTTCTTGAACACTTTAAAGAGGTCTTGTGCAGCAAATTGCCTATTGTAATATGTCATTTGATTTCTGGACTGATGCTCTTATATGTGTTGATAGTGGATCCAAGCAAAATGAAGTCTTTGACAGCTTCAATCTTTTCTCCATTTACCATGATGTTATTTACTGGTCCATTGGTGAGGATTTTTATTTTCTCTACATTGAGCTTCAACCCATTTGATGTTCCTCAGTAATTTTTTAAGTCCTTTTCATTTTCAGCAAGCAAGATTGTGTCATCTGCATATCACAGATTGTTAATGAGTCTTCCTCCAATCTTGATGCCATGTTCGTCTTCATATACTCCAGCTTCTCAATATTTGCACAGCATACATATTGAACAAGTATGGTGAAATAATACCACCCTGGCATACCTTTCTTGATTTTATACCATTCATTGTCCCCTTGTTCTATTCAAACAACTGCCTCATATTCAATTCCTATGTAATGAGTACAATTAAGTGTTCCAGAATACTCATTCTCCACAATGCTATCCATAGCTTGTCATGATTCACACATTTGAAAACTTTTGCATAGTCAATAAAGCACAGGTAAACATCTTTCTGGTATTCTCTACTTTCAGCCAGGATCTAACATCAAGAATGATATCCTTAGTTACAAGTCCTCATCTGAATCCAGCTTGAACCTCTGGCAGTTCCCTATCAACATACTGCTGCAGCCATTTTTAAACCATTTTTAGCAAAACTTTACTTCCATATGATATCAATGATATTGTCCTATGATTTTCACATTCCATTGCATTACCTGTCTTTGGAATGGGCACACATATGGATCTCTTCCAATCACTTGGCCAGCTAGCTGTATTCCAAAATTCTTGCTATAGATGAGTGAGTGCCTCCAGTGCTGCATCAGTGTGTTGAAATATTTCAATTTGTATTCCATCAGTTCCTGGAACTTGTTCTTTGCCAATGCCTTTAGTGCACCTTGAACTTCTTCCTTCAGTTCCATGAGCTCTTGATAATTTGCTACCTCTTGAAATGGTTGAGCATCAACCATTTCTTTTTGGTACAGAGACTGTATATTCCTTCCATCATATTTGCATTCTTTCATCATTCAATACTTTCCCCATAGAATCCTTCAATATTGCAACTCGAGGCTTGAATTTTTTGTTCACTTCTTTCAGCTTGAAAAATTCCCTATTGGTTTTCTAACTCCAGGTCTTTGCATATTTTATTCAATATTTGACTTTGTCTTCTCAAACTGCTCTTTGAAATTTTCTGTTCAACCCTTTTACTTCCTCATGTCTTCTATTTATTTTAGCATCTTTACAATGGAAAGCAAGTTTCAGAGTCTCTTCAGACATCATTTTGGTAGTTTCTTTCTGTCTTGTCTTCTCAATGACCTTTTTCTTTCTTCTTGCATGAGGTTCTTAATGTCATCCCACAATTCTGGTCTTTGATCATTAATGTCTAATGCATCAAATCTGTGTGATATGTTCAAGTTCATATTTTGGGTTTTGTGGACTTTTCATTTTCTTCAGCTTCAGCCTAAACTGACATATGAACTACTGATGGTCTGTTCCCAATCTGCCCCTTGCCTTGTTTTTGGCTGATGATATGGAACTTTTCCACTGTCTCTTCCCACAGAAGTAGTCAATTTGATTTCTGTGTGTTTCATCTGGTGTGGTCCATGTGTATAATTGTCTTTAATGTTGTTTTAAAAAGGTATTAGCAATGAAGAAGCCATTGGTCTTGAAATGCTGTGATCTCTAGCATCACTTCTATCACCAAGACCATATTTTCCAATTACTCATCCTTCCTCTTTGTTTTCAACCTTTACATTCCAATCATCAATAATTATCAGCATATCTTGATTACATGTTTGATTAATTTCAGACTCAAGAAGTTGATAGAATTCTTCAAGTTCATCATCACTGGCTTTAGTAGTTGAATAATAGTGATATAACTGGCCTTCCTCTAGGTGTAGAGATAGTATCCTATCACAGATAGACTTATACTTCAAGATAGATCTTGAAATGTTCTTTTTGATGAATGTGATGCCATTCCTCTTCAATTTGTCATTCCTGATATAAGAAAGCATGTGAATGTCAAATTCAAAATGGCCAATACAAGTCTCCATTTCAGCTCATTGATGCCTAGGATATCGATCTTCATGTGTTCCATTTCATTTTTGGCAACTTACAGTTTTCCTAGATTCATACTTTGCACATTCCATGTTATGATTATTAATGGATGTTTGCAACTGTTCTCAGTTTGAGTTGCATCCCATCCGCAAATGAAGATCCCAAAAGCTTTCCTCCTCATTTTAAATTGTGCCCCTTCAGCAAATGAAAATTCCAAAAGCTTTACTCCATTTTCATCATTAAAGTCAACTCTACTTTGAGGAGGCAGCTCTTCTTCAGTCATATTTGAGTGCGTTCCACTCAAAGAAGCTCATCTTCAGGTACTATATCTCACAATATGCTGGTGCTCTTCATCATGTTTCCATATGCAATATTCTTGTGCTGACAGTGTTCCACTGCTATTCATAAGGTTTTCTGTGACTAAATATTCATAAGTAGTCTGCTCTCCATCTTCCTAGTCTGTCTTCGTGTGGAAGCTCAGCTGAATCCTGTCCACCATGGGTGTACCTTGTTGGTATTTAAAATACCAGTGGTACAGCTTCCAGCAGCACACAAGCCACCACAGTGCAACAAACTGACAGACAAGTGCTGGTGACAACTCCATAGTGCTGCCTTAGATTGCAGAAGTTGGGGTGAGGGAGTAGTGCCCAACTTTAATCGAAGTTAAATTGCCTGCTCAGAAGTTGGGGCATGCAATAGTAATGGAATTGACTTCCAAAAAAGAAAATGTATTTGATGCAGTATTTCTTGGACTCCTGAGTTAGTTGGACAAAATCCTACCACTCATGAATGATAACCTTTGTCAAGACACACACACTGACACTGAGTATATTGCTACTCTTAGTAACCATATAGAGCAGAATAGAAATGTTCCACACAGTTTCTAAGATTAAATCTTTTAGACAATAGACAGCCTCATCTTTCTTCCATGGAGCAGCTGGTGAGTTTGAACCACTAACTTTGCAGTTAGCAGCACAATGTCAAGACCAGTGAAATCTAATTACAATGAAAAAGACTTGCAGAGCAGAAATTGTTGTAGACATAGCAAACTGATTCCTGAGACCTGTCTGAGAACAGGCAAAGAGAAGCTCCCTTTGCTTATACATGGAAGGTACAAGAGACTTTGAGTGGAAACTTCTGGCTTTCTCTTTCAATAGAATGTAGAACTCACTCATTCTTTTTTTTTTTTTTTTTTGTCGTTTCTTTAAACCTAGCACTTAATGTTGTTATTGTTAAGTGCTATCTGTTGTTGTTGTTGTTGTTTAGTGCCATCAAGTCTATTCCGACCCATAGCGAACCTGTATAGGGTTTCCAAGGAGTAGCTGGTGAGCTTGAACCACTATCTAGTGGGTTCCAACTCACAGTAACCCTGTATGGAGTTTCTGAGGCTGTACACATTTGCGGGAGCAGAAAACCTCGTATTTTTCCTATAGAGCAGCTGGTGGGCTCAAACAACTAACTCTGTGGTTCACCGTCCATTGCTTATTGTATGGAGCCACTGTGCTCCCTAGTACTTAATAGACACATTTCAAATGACTCATTCATTTTAATTTTTAACTGCTGGTATAACTTCTCATCTAAGTTATGCTGCTATATTAAGAAATACTTCAGGAATAAATTTTCTATGCACATATAACCATAGCTGCTTTGGCCAAACAATTTTCTGGTATCCTGTATCTTTCATTGTCAACTGAAAATACACATCTCATAATTAAAGGGAAGCACCAGCTAACATCCTCGTAAAGATGAATAACTAGCAAATGCATGAATAAAGTTTCTCGTTATGCTTCTACTGCAAAGAATAATAATTTGTGAGGTGAATAATTTACATATATTTGGGTATTGAGAGTGGTGAACATTTCCACATGCTCTTAAATTAGCTCCCATAACAATGTGAATAAGAAATAGAAGCACAATCCCCATTTTTATAAATCTAGAATACATATGAATAAGGCAGACCATAGAAAAATTGATGCATTTGAGTTAAGGTGTTGTAGGAGAATATTGAAAGTGCCACGGGCTGCCAAAAGAACAAACAGATCTGTGTTGGAAGACGTGCAGCCAGAGTGCTCCTTGGATGCCAGCATGGTCAAACTTCATCTCTCATGCTTCGGACATGTTGTCAGGAGGGACCAGTCACTAGAGAAGGATATCATATTTGGTAAGGTGGAGAGTCAGAGAAAAAGAGGAAGACCCCCAGCGAGATGGATTGGCAAAGTGGCAGCATCAATGGGCTCAAGCATAGCAGCAATTGTGAGGTTGGCCCCTGATTGGGCAGTGTTTCATTCTGTTGTGCATAGGGTCGCTATTAGTCAGTACCAACTCGATAGCACCTAACAACATCAACAAAAGAAGACATATATGAAGGGACTTTTAAAAGTTTGTGGGAAAAATTGAATTAAAAGATAATTAAGTGTTTCCACAAACTCTTTGAAGCCCCCCTTGTATAACCACAAAATACGGACAAAATGATAGAGGGAACAGAACAACTATTTGGCCAAGAAACAAACCAACATAATACAAGAAAATCTCAAGATTTAGTGATGTCTTGTCATGCAAATAACACAGGTGAGTTAGCACTCTCTAAGAGGAAGTCTGTGTAAAATGTGATACCCTACTAACTGTTGAGAATGTCTCCCAACCCCTCTAATATTGGGATTGGTGGTACATCCTGAGGGGAAATGGACAAGAGAGGCTACAGAAGTTGGAATGTTGTTGTGTGCCATCACGTCAGTTCCGACTCATAATGAGCCTGTATAGGGTTTCCAAGTAGCAGTTGGTGGGTTTGAACTGCAGACCTTATGGCTAGCATTCCAGTGCTTATCCTACTGCACCACACCAGGATTCCAGAAGTGGGGATACCAGGTACAAAACATGCACTGAATCAAAAACAAGAATTAGTGGTTATGTGCTCAGCGGGTAAGCAAATTTCAATGGTTGGAATCCACCATCCAATCCACAAGAGAAAGATGTGACAGTCAGTCTATTTCCATCTTCCATAAAGAGTATAGCGTTGAGAACCCTATGGGACCACAGCGCCACACTAGAACTCCTAGACGGAATCAAATTAACGGAAACTTGTAAGATTAGATTAGAACCTTAGGAGGTGGGGAGTTTATGCTAATCAGCAGGAATAATTCAGAAAGAGAAGATGAGAATGGTTGCCCAATACTAAGAATGTAATCAGTGAAGCTTGGTTGTATATGTAGAAACTGTTGTAATGGTGTATAGTTTGTTGTGTATGTTCTCAGCAACAACAGCAACATGATTCATAAAAATTTAAGTGACTTCATATTTGATTGCATAGTTCTATCAATTTTAAATCTATATGTATAGATATGTAACTGCCATCACAATCAGGATACAGAATAATTTGTTGTTGTTGTTATGTGCCGTAGAGTCGCTTCTGACTCATAGCGACCCTGTACAGAGTTTCCAAGGCTATAAATCTTTACAGGAGCAGAAAGCTTCATCTTTCTCCCATGGAACAGCTGGTAGTTTCGAACTGCTGACCTTAAGGTTCACAGCCCATTTCGTAACCACTACGCTACCAGAGCTCCTTACAGAATAATTAACTCATCCTAAAATAATCCCTTATCCTTTACTCTTAGCCCCTGACAGCCAGTGAGTTATGTATTCTCGATCACTACAGCTTTTTCCCCCTTGAGAATGTCATATAAATGGAATCATAGGATATGTAACCTTTTGATATTGATATCCTTGACTCAGCACAATAATTTCACATTTCCACCAAGTTGTATGTATCAATAACCCATTCCTTTTTGCTGCTGAGTAGTATTCTATCCTTTGTGTGTATCATTGTTTTTTTCATTTGAAAAATGTTGAAATCTGTTGAAAGATAATTTGGGTTGTTTCCAGTTTTGACGATAATAAATAGAACTTCCATTAAAGAAAAGAATTTTTTTTTTTTTTTAATCCTATGGGAAAGTTCTACTCTGTCATGTTGTGTTGATAAGTGCCATCTAGTCAGTTCTGACTCGAAGGTGGCCCTGTATAGGATTTCCAAGGATTCCTATTGTGGCATCATGGGATAAAGCTCTGGACTTCAAGGTCAGTTTGAACCAAAGCTCCTAAGCTGCTCCTTGGAAACTCTTTAGAGGGTCACTATGTATCAGAACTGACTTGACGGCACATAACAACAGCAATATAGGGTTTCCAAGGAGTGGCTGGTGAGTTTGAATTGGCTACCTTGCAGTTAACTGTCCAGTGCTTATCCTACAGCGCCACCAGGATTCCTACAGGGTTATTATTGATTGAAGCCAAGCTCAGTAGAATTAGTCATTAGCTCCTACACTAACTTCCTAATAAACTTGTTTCTCAGCGATTGCCCACTAGAGCCAAAAACAACCAGCTTACAGTTTTGAAATGATATCTGTCCTAAAATAATAGGTCCTTAGTACCTATCCCACATATGCATGTGGTGGTGGCAGTTATGTGCAGTGGAGTAGGAAACCCTGTATAGGGTTTCCGAGGCTATAAATCTCTACGGGAGCAGAAAGCCTCATCTTTCTCCCGAGGAACAGCTGGTAGTTTTGAACTGCTGACATTAAAGTTCGCAGCCCAATTAGTAACCATTACGCTACGAGAGCTCAGACCACCATTTTTTTGATAACATGACAAATGACGGATGTGCGCACACTCACTCCATCCTAGAAATTACTACATATTGTTGTTAAATGTTGGCAAGAGTTGATTTCGACTCATAGAGACCCTGTATTTGTTGTTGTTGTTGTTAAGTGCCATCGAGTCGGTTCCGACCCATAGTATAGGGTTTCCAAAAAGAAGCTGTTGGGTTTGAACTGCCAACCTTGTGATTCGCAGTTCAGTACTGATCCTATAGCACCACACCAGAAGTCCCAAAATTTATATGAATACGTTAGAACTTACTTGTTTTAAGGAGTTCCTGGTGTGGCCCTGAGGGTTAATAAGCTGGACTTCAAGGTCTGCAGTTCAAGTTCACTAACCACTCCTCGGAAACCCTATACAGAGTTGCTATGGGTTAGAACCGATTCAACAGCACTTAACAACAACAAATTTGTTCTAAAACTCTATTAAAACTGCAATCCACAGATAGCGAGGGAATCCGAGTTCAGCTGTCTCCAGACTCCTTATTGCCCCATGTCCTATTCTCTCAGACTTCAGCTGCAAGCAGGGTACTTACTTGGTCCAGTTACACTGTGAGTTTTGGTTTATTTGTTTGTTTGGGTTTATGCTAAACCAAGAAATTGCCCCCAGCTCTCTTCACCTGACTAGTTCTAGAATTCTAGTAGTTCACTCTTTACTCCTCTTACCAGATATGTTCCTGGTAAAAATTGAACCAATCCAAATGACCTACAGAAAACATGTGAGAGTTTCTTACCAAAAAGTTGACTAATCTTCTGATTGTCCTAGAGGGAGCCATAATACATCAACAATAAATGCCCATGTGCAGGAATTTCAATCAGCTTTTTAGCAATCACCATTAAATGTGTGGAGTCCTGGTGTGGCACTACGGGTAAAAGGACACCATGGGGCAGTTCTGCTCTATCTTGTGTTGTTGTTGTTGTTAAGGGTCATCAAGTTAGTTTCAACTTTATTTGACTCTGCATAGTGTTTCCAAGGAGAGGCTGGTAGATTTGAAACACTAATAGTGTCACTATAAATTGGAATGGACAATATTTGAATTTTTTTTAACATACTTGCTTTTAATCATGATTATTACCAACTTCATTTTACTTGAAGGAAAATCAATGATCCCTCTTTAATGAGTGCAGTTGAGAAATTACAGTTAAGTACAGTTAAGTCAGTTCTGACTCATCGTAATCCCGTGTAGGATTTCCAAGGAGCAGTTGATGGATTTGAACTGCTCACTTTCCAGTTAGCAGTCCAGTGCTTGTCATACAGCACCATACCAGGACTGCTATCATGACTTGTTGTTGTTGTTGTTAAGTGCAGTCAACTAGGTTCCAACTCATAGCAAACCCTGTACAGCGTTTCCAAGGAGCAGATAGTGAGCTTGAACCTCTTACCTTGCTGTTCAAAAGACTTTGCAGTCTAGCACATTAACCCACAATGTCACACCAGGACTCCTATTATGACTTCTTGTTGTTGTTAAGTGCCATAGAATCAACTCCAACCCATAGCGACCCTGTATAGGAGGGTTTCTGAGGAGCAGCTGGTGAGCTTGAACCATTGAGTTTACAGTTCAAATGGCTTTGCAGTCTGGCGCATTAACCCACAGTGCCACACCAGGACTCCTATCATTACTTGTTCTTGTTGTTGTTGTGAAGTGCCATAGAGTCGGTTCCGACCCATAGCCACCCTGTATAGGGTTTCCGAGGAGCAGCTGGTGAGCTTGAACTGCCGATCTTGTAGTTCAAACGGCTTTGCAGTCTGGCACATTAACCCACAGTACCACAAAAGCATACATATGTTTAAATCCACTACCAGAATCAAACATTGTTGATATTTTGAGATCTATATCGCTAATATTTTTTTATGGTAAAAGCACAAATTAAAAATTGAAGCAAAGTTAATCTCACAGAAATAAGATATTATATAAATCTTTTCAACTTTCATTTATCACTTAATGAAAATTATGTGGTTATTATTGTCAAATATAGATCTACACATTTAGAATAATTGAACTCTCATCCATTGAATGGATGTACCATGATTTTTAATCGTTTCCATATTTATAAATAATTTGAATGTGTTCAGGTTTGTTGTTTGCGGGGAGATCGGCTCTCCGCGGGAGTCGTGGGACACGAGAGGATATGCGGAATCGGCAGATGAAGAAATGAATATAATCGAGAGTCTTTTCAGCTTGCTGGGCTGTCCAGCTTTTTCTACCGCTCTTCCTGCTACTGCTGTCCTTTGTTGTTCTCTTTGCTCTCTCTCTCTGCTATCTCCTATGCAGCCCAGCAAGCCTTTATTTTTATACTTAAAACTACACAGTACATAATGAATTAACACTTTGATCTTTTCTTGAATTATCACACAGTTAATCACAATATTCTTGCACCTGGTCATTAGACAACTTTGACAAAAATGTTTCTGTGATGTTCAAACTGACTTTCATCTCTTTCCTCAGCATGTGATAAACGGTTTCTCTTTGTTTTCACTTAAAGATTAAGTCAAACCTTACTCAAATCATTGCTACTTATCAAGACTACTGATTACACTTTCTTAGTAACATAAGTTTCTACTAATCATCAATGCTTGCACTACTTCATTATTCCTACTGACTAATTATCAACTTTCTATCCTACATAATGTATTATTATTTTCATAATAAAGGTATAATTAACATCTACTTATTTATTTTTCTGAAGTATTCATTAAATTGCTTGGAAGTTATGTGGCATAAAGCCCAACCTGGCTAATTGCTACAGGAAGTATAGATTATTAAATCAAAACTATCTTTCACTTAAGTTCATTATTTTCTGCTTGTTTATGCAGGTGTCTGTATATAGGGGTTTGTGAATTCTAGCTAGTGACTGATTGTGGTGAGGTCTATGGGGGTAGATCAGCTTGACTCTAATATGCTATCTGCTTTTGTGGTCTCACAAATGCAGTTACTTAGGTTTTCTATGAAAAGGAGTAATTTACACAATTTCTCTTTGTATTCAATCCACCAAGGCTGAAAGCAATTGTTGATAAGCTAGTTTTCCTAAGGTCTGTAGAATTCATAGTGAAAGGCTGTGAATATGGCCATATTATATATTTTTATAAGTAAATTTAGGATTACTTTAAAGAGAAGGTAGAAAGCAACTTCTGAGAGCTATCTGTCTTGCAAGATGACTCCACTATTTGCCGGAACTGTGTCAAGCAGCAAATCGAAGCTGTCCTCTACTCTCAACGGCTCCCAGCAGTTGTTGTTGTTGTTAAGTACCGGTGAGTTGGTTCTAACTCATAGTGATCCAATGGACAACAAAACAAAACACCACCTAGTCCTACGTCATCTTCACCATCTTTGCTCTATTTGAGCCCATTGCTGCAACCACTGTGTCAACACATCTCATGGATGGTCTTCCTCTTTCTCAGTGACCCCTTCATTTTGTTGTTGCTGTTATGGTTAAGTGCCATCAAGTCAGTTCTGACTCATAGTGACCCTGTATAGGGTTTCTGAGGAGTGATTGGTGAGTTTGCATCGCTAACCTTGCAGTCAAGTATTTATCCTATGACACCACACCAGGACCCTCCACTTTACCAAATATAATTTCCTTTTCCAAGGACTGGTCCCTCCTGATAACATGTCCAAAGTATATGAAACAAAGTCTCATCATCATCCCTTTTAAGAAGTATTTTGATTTTACTTCTTCCAAAACAGATTTGTTTATTCTTAAGGCAGAACATGGTATATTCTTCACCAACACCATAATTCAAATGCATCAGTTCTTCTTTGGTCTTCCTTAGTCATTATCCAGCTTTCACAAGCAAATGAAAATATCATGGCTTGATTGTGAGCAGCCAGCTAAGGTGCAACAATTGGTCTCTACTTTTCTAGAGGAAAGAATAGTGCAGAAAATTGAAGACATGGAAAAATTAGTTCATTGGTCTAATAGGCTATAGAAACATCAGTCTCTACAAACCTGAGACCAGAAAAACTAGATGCTGTCCAGATATTAACTGCTCTAAAAACAATCGCATTACAAGACCTTGGTAACAGTGGGAGAAAAATGTGAAATAAAACTCCAATTCAAAAACACCATGCTTACTGGAGACATAGACACTTGTGAAAGCCCATAGACTTTGGCCCTTAGCTACTCTTCAAGTCTGGAACTGAACTCTCCCTTGTGACTCAGTTTTCATTTCAATAATAGATACATCTTTAAAATGAACAAAGCACTAGGGAAGCATCCACTCCTTAGATTAATCAACCATTTGAGATCAAAAGGGCAGCATTTACACAAAGACAAAGTTCAGAAGACTTAGGAAAAGAGGAGGAATGGGGCAGGGGAAACAGGGCGGAAGTAGGATGTTTCATGATGGGGATTATTATCAGTGACATGAAACAAAATTTGTATGAATTGTTGACTGGTAAACCAAAGCAACAAAATTGATTTCTTCTATAAAACTTCACCAAATTCAAAACAAAAAGTTAAAAAAGAAAATATAATGGCTTGGATATTTTGCAGATTTGCCTAGTGCAGTATACTATTTGATTTCTTGATTGGTGCTTCCTTGGGCATTAATGGTGGATCCAAGTAAAAATGGAATCCTGGACAACTTCAATCTTTCCTCCATTATAATGATATGGTCATTGGTCCAGTTGTGAAGAGTTTCATTTTCTTTATGGTGAGGTGTAATCCATAATGAAGGCTGTAGTCTTTGATCTTCATCAGTGAGTATCTCAAGTCCTCTTCAGTTCAGCCAGCAAGGTAGTCATATATGCATACTGCATGTTGTTAATGAGTCTTCCTTCAATCCTGATGAGACATTCTTCTTCCAACTTCTCAAATTATTTGTTCAGTATGCAGATTGAATATGTGTAGTAAAATGACACAACCCTGATGCACACTTTTCCTGATATTAAACCATCCAGTATTCTCTGTTCTGTTTGAATGACTGCCTCTTGGTCTATGCTCAGGCTTCACATGAGCATAATTAAGTGTGCTAGAATTTTTTATACTGTTTATCCATAATTTGCTATGATTAACACAGTCAAATGTGTTTGAACAGTCAGTGAAATGCATGTAAATATCTTTCTGGTATTGTTTGCTTTCAGATAAAATTCATTTGCTATCTGTAATGATATCCCTTCTTCCACATCCATTTTGTAATCTGGCTTGAATTTCTGGCAGCTACCTGTCCATGTACTACTGCAACCATTTTTTCAATTGTTTCCAGCAAAATTTACTTGTGTGTGATATTGTTTGATAATTTCTGCATTCTTCGGGATCACTTGTCTTTGAATCGGAACAAATATGGGCCTCTTCCAGTCAGTTGGCCAGGTAGCCATCAGCCAAAATCAGCACATCAGCATCATTTTGGTGGCCTGATCTCATTTGGTCCTCTGCCCAAAAAACCAGTCAGAGGGAGTAATCCACTTGCTAGGTTGCCCTTCCAGGACCAGCCCAACTACAAAGACCCGGGACAACCCACTGGCAGAGTTCTGGAGATCAAGGGGTATTTAGTCAATATCATGAGCATTGTGGCCCTGGTTGACTTCAGGCAACCCAAGTGGCAATGACACACTATAAAACATTGACAACGACGCTCCAAAGTATGGGGTCCTCTGAGGCCCAGGACCCACATTCTACTACATACCTCTTCAATCTCATAGGCAGTAGTGAAGTACCTACTACTTTTTTTTTTTAACATTTTATTATGAATTGAGTGAACATAAACAGACAAGATCATCAGCTTTACATTCAACAAATTATATGCTTTGCTTCATCTCAATGATTACAATCCCCTCCCTGCAACAACAGTTATCTACTTCCTCTTCCTCCCTGTGGCTTCCCTTTTATAGCTTATATTTCATAAATGAACAAAGCCAAATATTGGATGTGCACATAGAAAACAAAAAACATAAAATTATTGGAATGTCCTATGGGCATATTCTACAAGCCAGCCTTCTGCCTGCAGACTCACAGCCTTACTCAGTCCATGGGCCTAGAGTCCACAACTGCTCTGTCTCTCCATGCTACCGCCTCTGCCATCATTTCTGCTGTCACTGCTTTTCAAGGTAGGATCTCACACTCCATTCATGCTTTTCCTTCTTGGTGGTCCTGGGGTTCTCTGTTCCTGAAGTGAGAGGTTTACTAACCCCCTCCCTTTTAGAAACATGTCTTTTACAATTACAGTTGGACAATCACAATTCATCTGCTAATAATTACTCACAATTGAATCATAAAATCCTATCAGCATCATTCCCCACCCGCTTTCACCAGATCCATCTGGAAAAGAGGAAAACTATTCATTGGAGATTCTACATTACCTGCCTCATGCTGAAACTAAGCATACTTATGAGAGTTTATAAGTCACCCATTTCATGCCTTTATAGACCCCCATTTTTGATAGCCAGTACCTACTAATATTATCTTAATAAAGATACCATTTCTCTTCTCAGTTTGGAATAATCTTGTTTCTTTTATAATCTTCCTTTTCACTTAAGTAGAGGAACCTAAGTACAGCTCATTATCTAACCAAGACTATTATAAAAAAATTTACCTAAATTCTGAAATAAGAAATTCTGAATCTAGAAGACACAATCTCAACATAGTTTTTATGAAGTATATTACACTCAAGTATAAAATTAATGAATAGTGATTATTTATATACAGATCCATAGTTAGTTTTTCTTATGGAACAAAATATCATTGAGAAAATGCCCCAATATATAAGGGGTCTTCAAAAAATTCATGGAAAAACTCCATTATCTTTGAATTCCATTTCTCTGTGAAGCCCCCATGTATATCCATTTAGAATGATTTTCAAAGAAGATAAATAATGTTGAGGGGGAAAGGAGCTGTCAAAAATAATTACAAGAGGGCAGGGGGAGGTCTATAGTGGGGGTTGGGAAGGTGGTGACGGAGGGGAGGGGGTAGGGGGGAGTGCAGGGTGGGGACTGGTCACAGGAGAGCTTGGGTGCGAGGGAGGGGGGCAATATACAGGGAGGGAGAGGGAAAGGGAAAAACAGGGCAGCTGGGAGAACAATTGGGCTTGAGTGAAAAGGCTAAAGGGGACAGAGATAAAGCAAAATATATACACAACCTGGGAACGGCAGGGTTCTGAGACACAGGGATTGAATCATGATTGGAATTGGGGGGAATCCTGTTAAGATGCTGGAATGTTTTTTTTATTACGTGATTAACCAAGGGGCGAGAGTTTTAGTCTGTGTTACAGGTCAAAAACTCTACAGTATGGATTCCAGCCTGACTAATTCAACCCTATAGTGAGAGGACAGCCACTTCTCCCTCTTCGGAGCAACCCTGCCTGAGGGAGCCAGCATTCACCGAGGACTCATCTGAAAGAGTGACAGCATCTGCATCTCCATTGAGGCCCCTCTGGCAAGAGCACCAAGGAGCCAGCCAGCTGTTTCCACAGCAGAGAAGACTCTAAGAACTGTTTAACCCTTAGAGAACTGGTTAAACTCCAGAGACTTTCTGTTGCTTTGCCTGTCGGGTGGAGGGGAATGGGGAGTTAATAGATGTTACTGACTTTGCAATCATTCATCAACCATCATAGGTTTTATTGCCTGTTAAAGTTTTCAGAAGCTAGGCAATCATCGTGGTGCCAGGCCCTTAAACGTGCCACGTGTCTTTGCTCTCATGTCAAGAATCACTGCACTAATAGGAATTGTTACCTTTTTTGCCCTGTCCACCATGTAAATCAACTATCTAGGGATATTAGTCTCGCTCATACGTTCCAAGAGTAAAGATAAAGGCTTACAAAACAGACTAAATGCTTTAGAGAAAGGAAGATCACTCAAGGGAAATAAGATTCAATATATCCAGTTTACACTCCCAACTAAGGTTGTTCACGATATAAGTAGATTTGTGTTATTTTTCAGTAATCCAGAACTCGATTTGAACTTAATTCAACAGCATTTTAGGAGGTTGTGGAATAATATCCACTTGTCTGTGGATATCAATCAGCTACATGCTCAAATTTCTGATATAAGTAATTCTCAAGTTGAGCACTGAGTGGCTACTAATTTGCTACCCCTGCTAGAGATTAAGATCCCTAAGGAGCTCTGGTAGCGTAGTGGTTACGAATCGGGCTGCGAACCTTAAGGTCAGCAGTTCGAAACTACCAGCTGCTCCGTGGGAGAAAGATAAGGCTTTCTACTCCCATAAAGATTTACACCCTTGGAAACCCTGTACAGGGTCGCTATGGGTCGGAACTTACTCAACGGCACTTAACAACAACAACAAGAACTTGATTGAACCTCAGCATAGTGATCCTGCTTGGTCACCTTAGAGCAGGTGGTAGTCTGGCAACGTCTTGCGTATGGAGTCCCCAGCTGGTCTCCTCCCTCCCTGCCTTCTTCAGATGGCAGCTGTTTATGTGGGACACGTGGCCAGAGATGGGTAAGGATGACGTGGAACCTCGGCAACCTAAGACAGAGCCGTTGCCATGCTGCAATGAGTTTCGATGACAGGTAAGACGGAGGAATTCTCACTGACCACCTAAGACAGGCAGCGTCCCTTAAACAAATAATAAATAAGGGGGAATCTGATGCAGACCATGCAGACCCGGTCAGGAGTTCTAGTCCCTGTGGGCCCAAGCGTTGCAGACCGTCCAAACCATAGGCTCTGAGGATCAGACTTTAGCCACCTAGCAGACATAGCAAACTGTCCCTCATCTGATTATTCTGTTATGCTTGTTAGTAATTGCATACATGAGCCCTGGATATCCACAGATAAATGTAAAAACCTTCCCTAAAAGTCGAGACTGTAAATTCCAAAAAGGCAAAGTTTTCACCACCACCCCCAAAAAAAGCTAAAGAGGATAGAGAGAAAAACTGTTAACTGATGATGTATGGAGGGGATTATAATCAATGTAATGAAACAAGTCATATGAATGGTTGAATGTGAAACTGATGATGTGCCCTGTAAACTTTCACTCAATCCACAATAAAAACCTAAAAATATATAAATAAATAAATAATTACAAGAGAAAAAATGAGCTAAGAAGAAAAGAACTATACGTGTTTACTTAAGAAGGCTGATGTTTTGCATCAAGAATTTTTAATATGTCATGAAAATGAAACACCTTGGAAACTATAAAACAAACAGACAACCAACTTTAACCAGAACTTAAAAACACAGTTGTCATCTATGAAGATAGTTGTATGGTTGTCTTTAGTAAAGATAGTTGTTCCTGGTGTGGCGCTGTGTAAGATAAGCACTGGATGCTAACCACAAAGGCCAAGTCCTTAGGAATACAATACAGGAAGTCCTGGTGTGGTGCTGTGGGTTAATGAGCTGGACTGCAAAGTTGTTTAGGAACCACAAGGTAGGCAGTTCAAAATCACCAGTCGCTCCTC
The DNA here is from genome assembly GCF_000296735.1 of Chrysochloris asiatica. NCBI lineage: Eukaryota > Metazoa > Chordata > Mammalia > Afrosoricida > Chrysochloridae > Chrysochloris > Chrysochloris asiatica. Next base: position 21,707,976 of record NW_006408532.1, on the reverse strand, counting down.
GGAAACCCTACACAGAGTAGCTATGGGTTCAAATCAACTCGACAGCACTTAACAACAACATGAGTCAGAACCAACTCAAGGGCACTTAACAACAATAATCAGTTCAACCAACAAATATATGACAATCAAAGATATAAAGCAAGCATGACCTAAAAATATATTGTGTTCTTTTGTACATGGTTCAAAAGATAACATTTCATTGAAAAGATAAAGCAGGCAATATGATTAATTTATATATGAGTTCAATCTTATTACAGCCATTACCCTCTAAATGGATATATTATTCAAACAATGCTGTCTTTCTTTTTAAGACTGCTCTTATCAATTCCAGATATTAAAATAATTATTTTAAGCTGTTGTAGCCCCCAGGCAAAATGAAATAGCATAGGAACTATAAAGCTTTGTAAAACAAAACATGTAAGTAGTCAAACTGGTCTTATCTCAACTCTGCTGGATAAAGAGGGGGATCATCAGTCAAGAAATAAGCACATTAGTCCTGGAGGAAAGAACATTTGCATTTCTATAAGGCAAAATTACTTCTGCACTCAGCGATCTTGTTGTTGAAGAAACTTAATGTATTGCTCCCCAAAACAATTTTTTAAAGGTACTTCAATGGTAGTATTTCTTTTGCACAAAATGAAACAAAAATCATCTATTTTCACAGTATAATAAATTTTTTGGAGTAATTATTCTTCAATGGAGATAAAAAGCTCTACTATTAATGTGCCTGATTTTCTAGATAATATTAAGAGCAATGCAATTACAGTGATGATAATTGATAGGTTCTTACCTGATAATGATCAGGGGTCAAGAGTTTAAAATGTAAAGCAGAACATTCTTTGCAGTTTTTAAAACCAAGAAAGAGGTTTGAAGCTTGGCTATGCCATTGTCCTCCCCCAGCCATCTCTAACCTGCCTACCTGCTAAAGATAGAATTGGGAGGGAGAGTTGTTTGGAACTCCATGCTCTTTCTTTCATTAATGCTACTGTCTCCCCTAAACCACACTGTTCTTTCCTTAGGAAATAAGTGTAATTCTCATTTATGATGCATAACAAAATAAATTAATTTCACAGTTGATCTCAAACTCCAGTTCAGCCTCATTTTATTAGCGTCTTAGGCTACTTGGGAGTACAGTGGCTTTGGACAATAAGCATTGGACTGCGAACCACAAGGTCGGTGATTGGAGACCACCAGCCACTCCACAGGAGAAAGATGAGGCTTTCTGCTTCTACAAAGATATACAGCCTCGGAAATGTTATACAGGGTCACTATGATTTAGAACTGACTTAACAGCAAAAAGCTTACTTAAGAAGCCCTGGTGGCACTGTAAGATAAACAGTGGACTGTTAACCAACAGGTTCAAACTCACTAGCCGCTCCACAAGAGAAAAATGAGGCTTTCTGTTCCCGTAAAGATTTACAGTTTCAGAAATCCTATACAGAGTCCCTATGACCAACTCAATAGCAGTGGGCCTTTAGGCTTACTTAATATATGGACTATATGCTGAGCAAATAATCCGAGAAGCTGGGTTCTATGAAGAAAAACATGGCATCAGGATTGAAGGAAAACTCATTAACAACCTGCGATATGCAGATGATATAACCTTGCTTGCTCAAAGTGAAGATGACGTAAAATATTTACTGATGAAGATCAAAGAGCACAGCCTTCAGTATGGATTACATCTCAATGTAAAGAAAAGAAAAATCCTCACCACTGGACCAATATACAACATTCTTATCAACAGAGAAAAGATTGAAGTTGTCAAGGACTTCATTCTTCTTGGATCAACTATCAACACCCACAGAAGCAGCAGT
>NW_006408532.1:21704348-21705552 GCF_000296735.1 Chrysochloris asiatica | reverse complement strand
TTAAAGATTGTCTTGTCTGAATAATACCATTCTTCTTCTGTAAAGATCCCTCCCTGAAAGAGAGGCATTATTGCTTGCAGGGCATTATTGCTTGCAGAGTATGAAGAGGCTGTCTGCCGGTTTTGCATCTACTCTGGTCTCCAAGTGTTTCTTTTCTCTCTTGCCTCTCCAGACATCTCACCTAGAGTTAGTCCGAGAAGGGAAAATGTCAGCCACTGAGCAGTCTGTCTGGCAGCTTGCATCAAGCCCGGGTGTCTGTCTTCTTTGTATCTGTTTTCTCTGTCTTCTTTTTGTCTGTTTTTTTTTTCTCTCTCTCTCTCTCACCATCGTCACCTGACAACCCATCTTCGGGTCCTCACCCCCTTGCCGAGGCCAGACCCCGGCACATGCGAAAGCTAGACAATGAATAAGGAAGACCGTAGAAGAATTGATGCTTTTGAGTTATGGTGTTGGAGGAAAATATTGAAAGTGCCATGGGCTGCTAAGAGAATAAACAGATCTGTACTGGAAGAAGTAAAGCCAGAATGCTCCTTGGAGGCCAAGATGGCCAAACTTCGTCTCTCATTCTTTGGACATATTGTCAGGAGGGACCAATCACTGGAGAAGTGACTGGTCACTTATCATGTTTGGTAAGGTGGAGGGTCAGAGAAAAAAAGGAAGAACCCCCCAAGAAAATGGATTGGCCAAGTGGCAGCATCGATGGATTCAAGCATGGCAAGAGTAGTGACATTGGCCCAGGATGGGTTGTGTTTCGTTCTGCTATTCATAAGGTTGCTATGGATCGGTAACTGACTCGATGGCACCTAACAACAACAACAATATATGGACTGAACAGAATCCATATGTTAACATAAATAAATAAGTTATTTTCAAATTCATTTTGAGTGGTAGTACCGTGGCACTGAAAAGAAATGGTGGAAAAGCTCCATATCAGCAGCCAAAACAAGGCCAGGGGCAGACTGTGGAATAGACCATCAATTGCTCATATGCAAATTCAGACTGAAGCTGAAGAAAATGAAAATAAGTCCATGAGAGCCAAAATATGACCTTGAATATATCCCCCCTGAATTTAGAGATCATCTGAAGAACAGATTTGATACATTAAAGACTAAAGACCGAAGACCAGAAACATCATACAGAAAGGAAGCAAAAAGTCATTAAGAAGACAAGAAAGAAGGAAAAGGTCAAAATGGATGTCAGAAGA
>NW_006408532.1:21601356-21702811 GCF_000296735.1 Chrysochloris asiatica | reverse complement strand
AACAGATCTGTGTTGGAAGAAGTAAAGCCAGAATGCTCCTTGGAGGCCAGGATGGCCAAACTTCATCTTTCATACTTCGGGTATATTGTCAGGAGGGACCAGTCACTGGAGAAGGATATCATATTTGGTAAGATGGAGGGTCAGAGAAAAAGAGGAAGACTCCCAGCGAGATGGATTGGCAAAGTGGCAGCATCAGTGGACTCAAGCATGGCAACAATTGTGAGGTTGACCCAGTACTGGGCAGTGTTTCGTTCTGTTGTGCATAGGGTCACTATGAATTGGTACAGACTCGATGGCACCTAACAACAACAACGTTGGCACTGTAGGATAAGCTCTAGGCCACATGGTCGGTTTGAATCACAAGGTTGGCCATTCAAACCCCTAGCCGTTCCTTGGAAACCCTATGTAGGGTCACTATGAGTCGGAACCAACTTGACAGCACTTAACAACAACAACCACTTTATATAATTGGGGAGAACTTCTAAGGTCCTACACTGCAGTTTTGTTCCTTTGGATTGCTAGCCATAAGGTCAGCAGTTCAAACCCAACTACTACACAAAACAAAGATGAGCCTATCTGCTGTGATAAAGAGTTAACTATGCGTCAGAATCAACTCAATGGCAGAAGGTCAGTCGGTATTTTGTCCATAGGCATGTTCTTGGATGGTGCAAATGGTTAATGTGCTCAGCTGTTAACCAAAAGGTTGTCAGTTTGAGTCTTCAGAAGAAAGGCACCTCAGAAGAAAGACCAGGCAATCTACTGTAAATAAATCAACCACTAAAAACCCTATAGAGCACAATTCTACCCTGACACACGCAGGCTCATCAGGAGTCAGAATCAACTCTATAGCTATTAGTTTTTGTTTTGTCTTGACTGCTATTGAAACCCATCACTTGGAGCTCAGTGCTGCACTTTCTGATGTGGAAGCTAAGTGTGACACAATTTAATTAGACAATTTGGATTATTCATTTGCTTGGGTGTTTATGAACTACATCAAGTGGAGCCAGAGAATTCACCCAGGTGTGAGGAATGAGGGGAAAGATCATTACCTTTGATGTGACAGATGACAGGGAACTTCTAAGGCAAAGAAAGAAACTCTCAAAGGGAAGTCAATTTTTCGATAACCTGGAGATCACAAGCTTAATGTGCTTATGACAGTACATAAGATTGCTTTTGAGCCTTTAATGACTCAGTGCAATTCTTTCTATGAACCAGAAACAGAAATCCATATTACCATATTAAAGCAGTGACATACTTAAAAACCAGTGAGTACTCAGGAAAACATTAACAGTGTTGTTAATCAAGGTTATCTTGGGTACTGAGATTATGAGAGTTTCTCTACTTATTCGTATTTCTAATTTTCCCCCAAATAAACATATATTGCTTTGCTAATAAGGAAAAAAAAATCAATGAGAGTTTGTTTCTGAGTTTTAAAGTATTCGTAGCTCATACTTTCACTGAGCCAGGGTTTCTTACTAGTTTTCAGTGGTCTTTTTCCATGGGGAGGTAGAGTATACAGAAATTCAGGCAGAAAGTAAATTAGTAATAGCCTATACTTGACAGCAAGGATCCCTAATAGCATAGTGGATTACAAGTAGACTACTAACTGAATGGACAGCAGTTCGAGAAACTTTTGCTCCCGTAAAGATTTATAGCCTCGAAAACCCTATACTGGATCACTATGAGTTGGAACCAACTCAGTGGCACACAACCACCACCACCAGCATTGACAGCATTGGTAGCACTGTAAGATAAGCACTAGATTGCTAACCCCAAGGTTGGCAGCTCAAACCCACCAGCAGCTCCATGGGAGTAAGATGAGGTTTTCTGTTCCCATAAAGATTTACAGGGTCACTGTGAGATGGAAAAGACTCAACAGTACCTAACAGAAACAACAAGGGCTCACAGAAGGTGCCTTGTGGTTCTGTGGGTAAAGCACTGGACTGCTAACCACAAGATCAATGATTCAAACCCACCAGCTGCTCTGCAAGAGAAAGATGAGGTTCTCTGCTCCTGTGAAGATTTATAGTTATGGAAATGCTATGGAGCAATTCTACTTTACGCAGTTCCATGTTAGGTCACTATAAGTCTGAATCAATTTGATGGCAGTGGGTTTGATCTTTTGTTTAGGGCTGGCAGAGGGCATCCTTGGATAGTGCAAATGGTTATGTTCTCAACTACTGACCAAAAAGTTGTCTATTCTAACCCACCCAGAGGCAGGTCGGAAGACAGGTATGGAGTCACAGCCTTGAACACCTTAAAGAGCATAGTTTTAGTCTGCACACATGGAGATGACAGAAATTGGAATCCACTCAATGACTGTTGTTGTTGTTGTTTTGTGCCATCAAATAGATTCCAATTCATAGTGACCCTATATACGGTTTCCGAGGAGCAGCTGGTGGATTTGAATCACCGACTTTGCAGTTTAAACCAACCAGGACTCCCAATGGCTAATAGTATAACAACAATAATAAATAGATAATAAATGAAAAATAGGAGTCCTGGTGTGGCACTGTAGGATAAGTCCACAAGGTCCAAGTAGGCACTGTAGGGCAAGCACTGAACCACAAGAGTACCCCAGCCTGAAAGTTCATAGCATGTCAGCAGACATGCTATGGCAGGCATAGGCAAGTTAAAGGTTAGTGGATTTACAACTGGGAATGCTTTTACAATCAGAAGCCATCTCAATCAACTGATACACTGAGATTGATAAACAGACAATGCTAATCTTTGTATCTAGAGAGTTCCAGGGGAAACTCAGTTCCGTTTATCACCCATGAAGCAAGGAATGGGAAGTTAGAAGATCTGTGTGTGGCCTTGTTAGAAAGTACAGGGCAAAAGGTCTGTTTGCCCTTGTCACAGGCAAACAAGGGAGACATCCTCTCGTCATGAGAAAGAGTGCAACATGGACAGCAAGTCTCATCAAAGTCCTGTGGGGAAATGTGGTTCCTCGCCCAAAGCTATTTTTGGTACACAAAGGGGTGAGGGGATATCCAAAATATAGCTAGTGTATTACTGTTATTTTGTTTTGTTTTCCAAAATTGCCTTTTTCCACATATTTGATTTTACCTTGTTGGAATTCATCTTCAAAGGGTAACTATCATTTTTATTCTGGTTCTCATCTTCTCACTGCATCTTTTGAAGTAAGCCAATGGTTTTGATGTACATCAAACACAAGTTGCATTAACATACTACTATATAGGCTGCCCCATTTGGAAAACACTTAGAGATAAAGGAAATAATCGGATTATTTGCTTCACATGAATGCTGGCTCTGAAAATTAGTTTTTCAGTGTAGAAAATAAGAGCATATTTAATGTTTCTTATCTGGCTTAGCCTTGCCAGATTTTCAAGGAACTCCACCTGAATACTGGCATGGAACAAAACACTGAAGTACATGTAATACAGAAATTTCAGACTATGCAAACAAGAACACATTTATTTTGTCCATCTGTGCCCAGAATTATTAAGAGTTGTTTTTTAGGGATTTAGGAACCAAAAGAATCCGAGATAAGAATGTGGTACCTAGCACTTATAAGGAAATAATAAACTCACCCTAATTTTAAATACACTTGAAACTCTGGGTAGCATTAAACAGATAAGGGCCAGACACATTTTCAACAGTAAGGTTTTTCATGGAAAGAATGTACCATGAGTTAAACCCTCTGTAAAAAATGTAGCCTACACCTACAAGATCTCAAAAAGAACAAAATAGGCACAGCCTTTTACCATTATACACCCCTGTCACGTATAATGAGATGCTTCTGAAATGAAAGCACCGCTATCAACAATGGTACTCGATTTTATTAAGAGTTTAAGGTTAACTGGGTTTGCAATTTGGCTACCTTTTAAATATATATTTTTTGTAAGAAAAATATTTTGCAACTTTTAGAAAAATTATCAGAATGTCAGCCTGCTTCATGATAAGGAAAGAATATGTAAAACCAGCATTATTTTGTGTTTTCTTTGTCAAAAAGTAGTTACTGCTTTGAACCCTAACTAAAAGATATCAAGCACATATACACATATATCATTTCAAAGCCCTGTCCATCCCTTCTGTCTGCTCAGAAGTCACCTGCAGGCAGCTTCCATTTATCACTGGGGCTTCCTGCAGCAACTCATTGTTTGAGGACAGCCTATGATCTCATAACAAGGAAAAGGACACAGGTGGAAGGACCAGGAAATTCATGCGCTCAGGGCAACACTTAACTCATGAAAGTCGGTGTTGGTGTTGTTAAGTGCCAAGGAGAACAAAGCACTGCCCAGTCTTGCACCATCCTCACAATATTTCCTATGATTGAGCCACAGGATGGCAGTTAGCAGATGGCCCCAAATTTCCTGTTCTTCATTCACAGACTGCTCCATCCTGAGAGAAGGACTGATCTTTTCTCCTTTCCTTTTTTTCATTTCCCTACTCCTTCAGTATTCCTCCCAGGAACACCTCCCAAATAAACTACTTGCACCCAAATCCTGTTTCAAGATCTACTTTGGGGGGGATCTAAATGAAGACAATCTCCAAGTAGGTTATCTTTATTCCACATTCCTCCCATCCCTTCCTACTTTCAACCATGAACGCATATAAAGAAAACTCATCTCTACAGTTTAGTGCATATGCAAAGAGTTTACGTCTATTTACAATGGGAAAGAGGAATAAGGAATGATGAACCCCCTTCTCCAAAGACTTTACCTTCACAACCACTTTGTAAAGTAGCAAGTAAAGCCTTTTCATAAATAGATGAAAGCCTTTTCATAAATAGATGAAAACTCCACAATTGTGTCCTAAAGCTGAATGAATGATAAATGTATTCCTAGGCTGAAGTGCTCAATCAATACTTATGCAGGGTGAGTGAACAGTGAAAGAATGAGGCTTCTAGTTGTAGAATTGGCCACATCAGTCATAAAGTAAGGGCTCTCTTCTGGTACAAATTAGAAAGACCACTGTACAGAATATAAGGGTCCAACAGGACTTGCCTCACTCTGGCTCCATGATTGACAAGTCACATCACCTCTATGTCTCAATTGAATCAAGAGCATCAGACATCCAATTTTAAGAGTTGTTGTTGTTGTTGTTGTTAAATGCTGTCAAGTCGATCGCAACCCTGTAGAGGGTTTCCAAGGAGCAGCTGGTGAGCTTGAACCATCGACCTTGCAGTTCAGACAACTTTGCAGTCTGACTCATTAGCCCACAGTGCCACACCAGGACTCCAAAAGTCAGGGTAGTTGGTTGTTGTTGTTATGTGCCGTGGAGTCATTTCTGACTCATAGTAACCCTGTACAGGGTTTCCAAGGCTGTAAATCTTTATGGGAGCAGAAAGCCTTTGGATCTAAAATAAAGCTCACCAGTTGACACATGATATTTGGAAAATCAAAATCCCTAATGGATTTTTGCCTTACCGATGATTATTAGAGTGAAATGGACATTAGCCTTGAAAATGTAGTTGAGTAGGTTTTATTGGTTGTTGTTATTATTGTAAGGGCTGTTGAGTCAGTTCTGACTCATAGTGACCCAGTATAGGGTTTCTGAGAAGTGATGGGTGAGCTTAAACCCCCGACCTTATAGTTCAAACTGGCTTTGTAGTCCAGTGTATTAACCCACAATGCCACACCAGGACTCCAAGTAGGTTTTAACATGTAATTGTTTATGAGGAGCTCAGAAAACTGAAGGCCTTCAGCAATCCTTGATTCCTTCCTTAAGGAAAGAGATGAACAAAATACATGGTGTGGAAACTTCCTTTTTGGGTAATTGTTAAGTTCCATCAGTATACTCTGTCTCCTAGCGACCCGGTAAAAAGTTTCCAAGGAGCAGCTGGTGAGTTTGAACCTCTGACCTTGCAGTTCAAAGTGACCTTGCAGACCAGCTCATTAACCCGCAGCACCAAACCAGGACTCCATTTGGACAGTAGAAACTTTTATTTTAAATGAATTCTTAGAACTTACAGCAAGATGCAGACTACACAGGCACTCTCTACAGATCCTCTACAACAAAGATATGGGAAGCCAAATGAAACAAACCCAAAGAACAATCCTAGAACCTTGAACTTCAGAGGAAAAGGATTTAGAGAAGAGGATTGAGTATCTATTTGGAGGAGAAGCTAAACGGGGGTGGCAAAAGGAGACTAACAAGTGAACAGACTGCCAGTCAGATGCACTGTGGTCATTTTGAACTTTTGTGAGCCACTCTGGAGAGACAGACAGACAGATGGTGGCCTGACAGCACAGATTTACATGGGAAATGGAAAAAATGGGATTCCTTTTTGCTTCCCATATTCTCCTGAATAACAGAGATGAGGCTAGCCCCCACCCTCATGTATCCCCAGTGCAGACTCTGCTTTCCAGGAGTTCTAAACTGCAGAGTTTGAGCCAGTGCGAGGTGAGTGCCTATTGTGCCACCTTAGGGCCTGGATTCAGGTGAGCTCTTCTCCAGATCCACAGAACCCACAGAGGCTCCAGGCCAGAATTAGACTAATAGGAACCTTCAAAATCAGCTACCCTGCCTCCAGCTGCCCTCTGCTTCTGACAGACACAGAAACTAGCATCCTCAAGGGCCTCTATGAACTACCTCTAGAATGTTGTTGTTGTTGAGTACCGTTGAGTTGGTTCTGACTCATAGCAACTCTGTATCAGGTTTCCAAGGAGCAGCTGGTGAGTTTGAACCAATGACCTTATAGTTCAAACCAACTTTGAGGTCCAATGCATTATCCCACAGTGCCACACCAGGACTCCACTTCTAGATTGGGTGCCTTGAACATAGACAACACCTACGCCTATAGGAACTCCAGCTAGGGCTGGAAACTCAGCCATCACCTCCCTCCTCTACCCACCTCATGAGTTGTTTGGCCAACAGGAGGCCCCTTCTCCTCCCCCTCCAGGAATGGTCTCCTTTCTGGCTCTAACAACTGCGCTTGTTTTTTTGTTTCTTTATTTTTCCATTTGTTGTTTTGGTTTGCTTATTCTTTCTCCTTCTTCTTCGCTTTTCCTTTCCTTGATTTTTGTCCTTTCTATCTCCACTTTTGTTCTATCTTTTCTTCTGTGTCACATTTCCACCCTCTTCCCCTTCTTTTTGTCTTCTTGATTTTTCTTTACTACTCTCAAGTCTGGTAACGTAGTGGTTACAAATCGGGCTGCAAACCGCAAGGTCAGCAGTTCGAAACGACCAGCTGTTCCATGGGAGAAAGATGAGGCTTTCTGCTCCTGTAAAGATTTACAGCCTCAGAAACCCTGTACAGTGTCACTAATGAGTTGGAACCAACTCCACGGCACATAACAACAACTCTCAAGTCTCTTTCTCTTTCAATCTTCCATCTCTCTGGTTTTGTAGCATTTTTTCTCTTCCTTTTGCTTTCTCTCTTATTATTTTCTTTCATGGCTCTATTTTCCTGTCTCTCTTTTCTCTTTTTAGTTGTTGCATTTTTTTTTTATTGTTGCTGCCCATTTTTGTTTCTTTTTTCTCCCTTATTATATTCTGGTTTCATTGTCGTTTGTTTATTTGCTTGTTCTGTTTTGTTTTTCTGAGTGTGTTTTCTCCTCTTGACCCAGCCAACAAGAGATAGCAACCAGACCCATACAACTCGGCCACACTATGCCCTCTGCAGCTCCACCCCATGAATAAGAGCCAAGACCAGCTCCTACTTTAACTGACCAATGATAGACATCAGCCAACACCAGCCAAACCCACCCTAAATTGAGCTGCACAAATGGTGAATGGTAAAGAGTATACACATTTCCATTCTCTAATCACATGTGCCAAGAGACAGTTGGTGAGAGGCTAAGAAAATGGCAGCATATAATCATCAATTAAATACAAATACAATGTCTCAGAGACAACAGGATTTTAGCTCATATGAAGAAACGAAAGAGAGTGGCTCATACAAATGACCAAGATGCACTTCCAGAAAACATTCCTGAGGAAGAAAAGGCAATGGAACTACCCAATATAAAGAACTCAAAAGACTTATGTTTAGGTGCATTCAAACAGATTGACAGAAAAATCGAGGAAAGTCAAGAGAATACAGAAAAAAAGTTTGGAAGAATGTAGAAAAACTCTACAAGAACAAATGCAAATTTTAAAACAATACAAAACCTGCAAATAGAAATTCAGAAGATTTATACGACATTTCTGTAATGGACAATACACTGAAAGGATAAAGGAATAGATTTGAATCATGGAAGCCTGAATTAGTGATCTTAAAGATAAATTTTTCAATACTAGTATGCTTGGAGAACACTTTTTTAAAAAGAATGAAAAAATCAGAAGAAAGCCTGAGATTTGTGTAGGACATCATGAAAAGGAACAGCATACGAGTGATCAGAATTCTGGAACAGGAAGAGACGATCAAAAGCACAGGGAAAATTGTCAGAGGTGGTGAAAGAAAACTTCCCAAACATCACGAAAGAAGAAAAGACAGTCATTCAAAAAGCTGGATGAACCTCAAAGAGGACAGACCCCAAAAGAAAATCATCAAGATACATCATAATCAAACTTTCCAAAACCAAAGGCAAGGAAAGAATCCTGAGGGCACCTCAGAAAAATGAAAAATTACCTACATAGGAGAACCAATCACACTAAGCTCTGATTTCTCAGCAGAAAATACACAGGAAAGTAGGCAATGGGATTACATATACAAAACTCTGAAAGAAGAAAATTGCTAACCAAGAATCATATACCCAGAAAAGCTGTTCCTCAAATATGATGATAAAATTAGGAAATTTCTAGATAAACAGAAATTAAAGAAATTTGTAACAAGCAGACAAACTTTACAAAAAACTACTAAAGAATGTATTTTGGACTGAAAACCACCAACAGTAGCCAGCAACCTGAGATTATCATACATGACAATATCACCCAGAACTCAATCAGATATTAAAAAAAAAAAAAAAAAAAAAACCTTTAAGACTCAAAATAGGGAACCAGAGATTTCAATGTATTATGAAGTTAACTACAAACAAAAAGAGGGAATATTATAGATACAGAACTTCCAAATGGAGAGGAAGTCAAGTAGATTTTGAGATTAAACAGTCTGCTTTTAAAAATTAATAAATTATAGGGCAACCTTGAAGAAAATTAAGATAACTTCACATTAAAATGAAAGACGAAAATCAAAAGATTCAGTAAACATTAAAACAACAAATGAAGAAAATGAATAGAAACTCCTCAGACAAAATGAACTTAGTGCAGAAATTTACGTGGAATAAAGAAACTAGTAGCACCACACACACACACACAAAAAAAAAACTAAAAATGACAACAATCAATTCATATCTATCAATAATTACACTGAATGTAAATGGATTAAATGCACCATTCAAGAAACAGACAGTAGCAGAATGAATACAAACTTTTGTACATATACCCAATAGAATTGTTGCTATTAGTGTTAAGTGTAACCCTATACAGGGTTTTGAAGGAGTAGATGATGGGTTTGAACCACCAACCTTGTAATCAGCAGTCCTACAGTGCCACACCAAGACAACACACAATGGAATACTACGCAACTTTGAAAAACAATGACGAATCTACTCATTACCTCATAATACAACGAACCTGGTGGACATTATAATGAGTGAAATTAGTCAATCACAAAAAGACAAATATTGCAAGAGACCCCATGAGTATAAAAAGTTTCTTAACATTCTATGATGGTTACGGGGGGAATTATTCACTGGATAGAAGGTAGACACATGTGTACTTCAGTGATAGGGAGGCAATATACAACAAGAGGGAGGCTAGCATAGGAAAGATAAAGATAGTGGAAGACCCAGGAAGGACTGCAAGACTTAAAATGTATAGAGGTAAATACTGTTAACTCATGTATGTGGAAGGGATTATCATATTGTAATTATACAAAGTGTATGATTAGTTGAATGTGGGATTGATGATCTGTTCTGCAAACCTTCCCTCAATTCACAAATAAAGTTTTTAAAAAAGGAAAAAAATTTTTTCAATTAAATGAATTCTTAACTAGAAACCCATTTCATATGATAGCTCCATTTCTTCAATGAACAAATATTTATTAAGCACTAGACATTGTCCAGGTGTGTCACTGTGGACTGGACTGCAAAGTTGTTTGAACCAAAACATCGGTGGTTCAAGTTCACCAGCAACTCTTTGGGAACCCCATGCAGGGTCACTATGGATCGGAACCAACTCAAAGGCACTTAACAACAACAAAGACATTGTTCATGTGTTTGTTATACAGTAGTGAACAAAAATTCCAGATCCCAGGGAACATTCACATAAGAAGAGAGAGTGTTCTGTTTGAAGTGTTTGTATAAGCTGGAAGAAACAAGGAGGAAGGTCCCCTGGGGTTCCTCAATATGCATAGGAATAACTTACAATCCTGGAACACATTCCCAGTTTCCCCCACCCACCTCCAGAATCTAATTCTGTTGGTCTCAAGAAAGGAAATCAGAATTTTAAAGAAGTACACCAATGTATCTGATGCAGGTGAAACAGAGTTTTCTATATTATTAACTGCTTGTCTAAATAATTTCTTTAGGAGTCAACCTTTCTGTCCTGATCGTTCGATAGTCATCAATCAACATGTTGTTGTTGTTGTTGTTGTTGTTAAGGCCCTCGTTCCGACTCATAGGGACCCTATATAGGGTTTCGGAGGAGCAACTGGTGAGCTTGAACTGCCAACGTTGTAGCTCAAACGGTTTTGCAGTCTGGCGCATTAATCCACAGTGCCACACCAATCAACATATTTGATGAATATTCCCATCGAATTAAAAAAAAAAATGCTGTCAAATTGATTCCAACTCACAGAGATCCCATGTGTAGAGTAGAACTGGGGGCTACGTAGGGGTTTCAGCAGAATTTCAAAAGTAGATCATCAAACCTTTATTCCAAGGCACTTCTCTGGGTGTGCTCAAACTTCAAACCATGCAGTTAGCAGCAGAACACATTAACTATTTGCGCCACCAAGGACTGCCACGTTTAACTGGAACTTGGAAATTTATGATGCGCAGTTAGAATTATTCCTTGTACCAACGTCACAGTCCAATATAGACTAAAATATTAAGTATTATATTGAGATTCTAAAGTTTTATTCATAAATTGGACAGATGAGGTTTAGCTAGATACTCCCAACCAAGTTAAAAAAACACTTTATACATACTTACACAAACAAAAGGGAGTCCTGGTATGGCACTGTGGGTTAATGAGCCAGACTGCAAAGCCGTTCGAACTGCAAGGTCGGTGGTTCAAGCTCACCAGGTTCAAGCTCACCAGTTGTTCCTTCGCTATGGGTCGGAATCGACTCGATAGCACTTAACAACAACAACTAATTACAAGCATTGTATGTATCTACTTCTACAAATAGTTTACTACTCTATTTGTTGTTGTTATATGCCGTGGAGTCGGCTCCGACTCATAGCGACCCTGTACAGGCTTTCCGAGGCTGTAAATTTTTGCGGGAGCAGAACGCCTCATCTTTCTCTGGCGGAACAGCTGGTAGTTTCGAACTGTTGACCTTGTGGTTCGCAGCCCGATTCGTAACCACTGCGCTGCCAGAGCTCCTTTTACTACTGTATTGTTGTTGTTGTTAAGTGCCGTCGAGTCTGTTCCGACCCATAGCGACCCTGTACAGGGTTTCCGAGGGTGTAAATCTTTACGGGAGTAGAAAGCCTCATCTTTCTCCCGCGGAGCGGCTGGTAGTTTCGAACCGCTGACCTTAAGGTTCGCAGCCCGATTCGTATAGTTGTCCATTAAGATGAAAGCTTAGTAAAGCAGAGGGTCAGCAAAAAAGAGAAAGACACTAACAAAATGGATGGGGACAGTAGCAGCAGCAAAGGCGTTGGACCCGGCAGTGTTTTCGAACTGTTGTGCATAAGACTGCTATGAGTCGTTACCATCGTTGGCACCTAACAACAATAAAAATTTAAAGCCAGGATGTATTTTAGTCTTTGTGTCCACAGAGCCACCACTATACTTGTCACCAGCAGACATAATAAATGCCTGTGAAATCCTTGAGTAAATGAAGGAATGAATGAATGAATGAACAAATAAACCAACCTCTCTGGTATCAGTTTTCTCATCTGAAAATAAGTGGGTCTTAGATGAAGGCGCTTCAAAAAAAGTTCATGGAAAATTCTACTATTTTTAATTCCATTTTCCCACAAACTGTTGGGAGCTCCCTCATATTGAAGAGGAAAGGCACGAATAAAGAGAAAAACCGCCACTTTATTAACTGCAGCTCCCCAAAATTTGCCAAAAACATGACAGAAGGCTTTTTTACCACATTGTTCATAAATTCTGAATTTGGCTACATTTTGAATCAAATCTGCAAAGCTACATCTGTTTTTAAAAGCTTGATGTGATGCACTTAATATGAGTTTGTTAGTCCTGCAACACCAAAGTTATATAGAGAGTTTCCACAGCGCAGCCTCTTTCCAGCCTAGAAACTTGTAAACTGGAATGTGATTCCAAAGTTTAATAATGATGATGATAATGGCAAAAACCTAAGACCATTTGCTTATGTATCACTGCCCTCTGCTGGGTAGAACTAGAAGTTTCCATGTGAAGGTATTTTTCCAGATTACGTGGTATAAAGGACTCAAACCTAGGGCTGAGACTAAGGCTCAATATTTATTTTTCCTTTTGTTTCAGGCTCCAATACATCTCAGTATGGTGCTTTGACTGATCCTATTTCTATTTAGAATGACATATTTTGTTTATCATGATTTTTTGCTTTAAGTTTTTTTTTTTAATCTTGCGTTAAAAAATTATTTATCTTGATTATCAAGTTTTTACACCTGAGTCCTAGCCCTGCTGTTGCTGAACCACCCCTAAGCACTCCATCTCCAGGTGTTAGCCCAGTCTGTATGTGAACATATCACAGATGTCTTCCCTGACCTCCCTCATTAGGTCACTTCCCTAGGATCACTTGCTTCTCCTGTGGAATTGCTGAATAAACCTGGTCCCCCATTCTAGACTCTGAATTCTATGAAGGTAGGTATCATATCTGGAATTTCTTCTAAACATTGGATTTCCGGTCTCTAATATAGACCTGCTATTAAGGAACTCTGGTAGCGTTGTGATTACGAATCAGGCTGTGAACCACTAGGTCAGCAGTTCGAAACTACTAGCTGTTCTGAGGGAGAAAGATGAGGCTTTCTGCTCCCATAAAGATTTACAGCCTCGGAAGCCCTGTGCAAGGTCATGATGAGTCGGAACAGACTCCATGGCACATAACAACAATTAATGTTATTATGGAGTCCTGCTGTGGCACTGTAGGACTAGAACTCAAGGTCAGCTGGAATCACAAGGTCGGCAGTTCAAACTCACCAGCTGTTCCTAGGAAACCCTATACATTATTAAGTGCCATCAAGTCTGTTCCAACTCATAGCAACCCTGTATAGAGTTTCCAAAGAGCAGCTAGTGGGTTTGAATAGCCAACCTTGAGGTTAGCAATCCAATGCTTATCCTATAACACTACACCAGTACTCCTAAAACCAAAGTACACAAGTGATTACTTTAAAATATGAGGGCTATTTGCAATAATAAAAATATGTATGTTTATAAGGCCTAACAGGGTCAAGGTCATAAAAGATTGACTCAATGGAAGTTCAAAGGAGAGACATTATAATCTGGGTGGAGGGATCAGGAATTCCTCCTGATTTGTGAAAGTGGTGGCATGTCAGCTATGTCTTAAAGGTCAGATAAAGCATTAACAGGTAAAATTACAGGAATAGAAGGGAGAGAAAGAAAGAAGCAACAGTCCAAGCACAAAAAGGAACCTAGACACCAGTGGCTCTGTGTGTGTGAGAGAGAGAGAGAGAGAACAGGGTCACCCCAGATTGCCTGTGCATGTAGAAAAGCCAAAAGGAGAATTTCCAGTTTGGTCTGACATGTAAAGAACTTAGAAGTCATCACTTCCCTCCTCACAAAAAGAAAAAAAAACTAGAAGTCAGAAACTCTTCTTAGAGCCTCCAGAAAACTGAGGTCACAGGCAAACCGTTACATGAAAACCGAATAAAGACACAGAAAGCCATTAGGTCGACTGGAACATACTACCTGGGGCTCCCAATGTCAAAAGCATGCATACATAATTTCCTTCCTGAAGGAAAGAAAGTTCCTGTGATGCACAAACCCTTTCCCTTCTTCTAAAGTCATTACCTCTGGTAGTTCTAAAGCCAACTGAGATGTTCTCATCCACTCAGGGCTTGTTGCCTGCCTGCTGAGCCAGAGGCTGGTGGTCGCATATGGACTGCTTGGCAAAGCAGACAAGGGCAGCCTCTAGTGGCCGATCAGTAGAAAGCGGCAATAGTGGAGGCAGCAGTGCCATCGCCGCAGCCCTACGTGGCCTTGGGACAAAGTGGCGCAGGGCAGGCACCTTTGTGTATGGTAGTGTTAGTGGACCTGAGGCAAAGACTTTCATGTGGGAAGTGCACACCCATTCTGGGTACCTCGGGTTGCAGCAAAGCTCAGAGCATCTAATGGGAAAGTTTTTGGAAGACCATGATAAAGCTCTCTGTGTTGAATTATAGATCAAAGAACATTATTCTGTCATTAACAGCAGCACACACACAAAAAAAATTCCTAATAATCAACAAATGATAGAATTATTAGGATGATTTGCAGCACACACACAAAAAAAATTTCCTAATAATCAACAGATGATAGAATTATTAGGATGATTTGATGGATGGTTTGATGGATGGTATGTTTAATGGCAAAGTGTAGAGAATATAAAGAAACTTACATTGTATTTGATGACATTCTGAATCGTTAAATGTTGTTAAATGTGTTGAGTGCCACTCAGGTTTGCTGCCATTAATTTATATGGGGTAGCTGTCAGTGAGAATCTGGGCAACAAATGGAACATGTGAAGACAAGTGTCCCTGGAACACAGCGACTGACTTATTCTCAATATGTCCCTGACCATCACCAACACTTACAAAGTTCTGTCCTTTATAGTATTGGTTGGCTCTCTTAAGATGGAATAGTACAATGTGGATGTGATTTGCTTTTCCCTCAGAGATTGAAAAGACAGTAACAAGTCCACAACAACATCATGGACCAATTAATGTGTCTAAATGTTAAGTAAAATACATGCGATCTTTTTTTTTTTAAGTTTAATTGGGTTCTGAGTCATGATCATTTAAAAAAGCACAAAAATAGAATGAAATAATTGCATTTTTCAACTGCCCTCCCTAGTATAATAAATGCCACTTTTAGCATTGAAAGAATATATATGTGGTGCTTTCGATTAATAAAGTATCTTGCCTTGAGCATTGCACTTCTAAAAAGAATTATCTGTATGCATTGAAACTGACAAGTAATTAATCTAAAGCACTTATGAGAACTTTAAGGCTCAGTGGTGGTGGTTACATGCCGTGGAGTCGGTTCCGACTCATAGTGACCTTGTACAGGGTTTTCGAAGCTGTAAATCTTTACGGGAGCAGAGAGCCTCATCTTTCTCCCGTGGAATGGCTTGATAGTTTCAAACTGCTGACCTTGAGGTTCGCAGCCCAACTCATAACCACTTCTCTACCAGACAGTCTAAATCAATGGTAATTAAACAATATGGGTAGAGATAGAGATAATGCTGTCGCAATATGAAGTAGCCAACGTTATTCATATATTATTACCCATGTTATTAAACTGATTATGTAGAAATTGTGAACTGTCTATGTTTGGCTGTGTATATTGCCATGTTAAGTCATAGGATATTTTTTTTAAAGAGAGGGAAAAAAATAAAAAGTTTAATGAGTGAATGTCTGCTGTGTACCAGGCACTGTAGTAGACTCTGAGGACACAGTAATGAGAAGCATGTAAGTACAAGAAGCCTATGGAGGAAGAACACCAACCCTTCTCTAGGGTGGCTGGGGAGGAGTGGAAAAAGGAAAGGAGAAAAGGGAGGGAGACAGTAGAGCACAACACTCAAGCAGAAAGTGCAGCCCATGGGAGACCTGTGAGAGAGAGAAAGGGAGAGGAAGAAGGAGAAGGGGTGATCCCTTCGAGAGAATTATGGTTTCCTTTAAGACTGAAGCCCAAAGTATAAAGTGGTAGTAGTGAGAGATGAGACTAGGACAGTAATCAAGTTTCAGTTCATAAAGAGCCTTATGAGCCATGTCAAGGACTCAGCTTTATCGTGAGCGAATGAATGGAAGGACATAATAGAGATGGAAAAGAAGAATGGTGTGATCTGATTTGCTGCAGTCTAGGAGCTCTGGTAGCGTAGTGGTTACGAATTGGACTGCGAACCTTAAGGTCAGCAGTTCGAAACTACCAGCTGCTCTGCGGGAGAAAGATGAGGCTTTCTACTCCCGTAAAGATTTACACCCTCGGAAACCCTATACAGGGTCGCTATGGGTCGGAACCGACTTGATGGCACATAACAACAACAACAAGGGGTTAGATGGGAGAGGGATTAGAATGGAAGCAGGGAGATAGGAATTTTGCTACAATCAGGTGAAAGATCATGGTGTCCAGAAGTAAAGCAATGACTTAAGTGTTCAGTGTATTATTTATTGACAACTGATGACTGGGAATTCAGGGAGAGGAAGGAGTCATGTGGGCCATCCAGGGCTGTAGCTTAGTCAGCAGATGTCTTAGAGGACCAGCCACAGATAGAGGAGCACAGGAGGTAAGTTCTGGACATACCTCTGTACTGAATGAGTAATGATACAGTCGTTTGGAAATACCCAATAAGCAGCCAGATACATAAATCTGGAGTGCAAAAGAAAAGGCTAAACCAGAGACAGAGATTCGGGAATAATCAGCATATAGATGATAATTGTGTTGTTGTCTGTTGGTCGTGAGTTGGCCCCTGACTCAGGCCAACCTTCAACACAATGCTACCCAGTCCTGCACCATCCTCAGCATTCATTTTGGATCCAACCATTTTGATCCTTATGCTGATTTTCAGAAGCAGATCACCAGGACTTTCTTCCTTGTCCACCTTGGCCTGGAACTCCTGAAACCTGTTTCACATCATAGCATTACAAAAGCCTCCAGTGACAGGTGGATTGTAGCTGTGCATGAAGTATATTGTCCAGGAATCGAACTTGGGTCTTCCACACGGAAGGTGGAGTTCTACCACTGAGTTGCCAGTGTCCCCTAGATAATAATATGCCATTGTTGTTGTTAAATGTTGTTAATTGCCCATGTTGCAATTCAAGCCAACCTTGCAGTCCAGTGCTTATTCTACAGTGCCACACCAGGACTCCAGATAATAACTGTTATTGGTAAATGCCAGCAAGTCAGTTCCGACTCATAGAGACCCTGCATAGGGTTTTCTGAGGAGCATCTGGTAAGCTTGAACCACCGACTTTGTGGTTCAAAGAAGTCCTGCACATTCACCCACAGCACCAAAATACATGAGATTGCTCAGGAAGGACATGATGAATGAAAAGCAAAAAGATTGAGAATGTAAATTAATTAACTGCCAATATTTAAGGAATGGGAAGGACAAAAGAAGAGCTCTTAACTGAGATTAAGAATAGAAGAAGACAATTTGGTAGACTAATGGCAAGTGGGGAAAATAAGAAACAAGGCATGAACAATCCTGTCATATGTTAAGGGGAGGTCAAGATAGCTCAGGACAGAGAAATGTGTGCATTTTCAGTGGAGTGGTGAGGGCAGCAGCAAGAGTGCAGAGAGTGAAGGACTGAATTAACAGAATAACCCCTGAAAGAAACGGAACCAAAACAACACAAGAAATAAGGTCAATGCATGTTTGCAATTTTTTTTTTACCCTTGAGTTGTAATTTTTTAAAAAAATAGATGTAAAATGGTAAGAATTCATTACTAGAAATAATAAAGAGATGCTTTATTGGTGCAAAGTTAATTTTTAAATTAGACTATTTGGCAGGTTAGAAATGAAGTCACATTTCAACTTCATATGCAATTAGATTGGTATATTTTGCTCAGATTAGGTTTTAATAGAAACGAAGCCTCATGAATCTCTGAGCTTTCCAAAGTGTTACTATTGATTATTAGTGAAGTGGCTTGAGAATAACTATAAGCACATTCTAAAACCATGCAAATTTCAGGAAAGTTATCGCTGTACTTTGTAATATTGATTGCCATTATTTTTATTTTGGGATGATAATACTCTATACATTGTCATAATCAAATGATCTGTATTGACCCAGAAATGTTCACTAATCTACAGATAACTATTGAGAAAGAAATCTTCTGTTGTTGAGTTTAAAATCTCTGGGTTATGGCAAGAGTCTATGTGCATGTGTAGTAGAACCCTCCGAGAGTGGGGCTGGGTTGTCCACTAGCTCAGGCACCCCTATAGTCACCAGAATGGAGGTGCACAGACAGCAAGGGACCAATGAACAGATACCGAAAGAAAATAATGTCCAAATTTATCTCTGCGGTTCTGTCAGGCGTCTGTGGCTGCTCTGATCCTTCCCCAGCTTGGTCTCACCCAAGATGGCAGCTCCTGGAGCAGCTGAGCATCTTGAATTAGAAAGCAATGGATTTCTTGCTTCTGCTATAAATTCTCCTAGCTGTTAGCCTTCCAACCTTCTAAATATTCCTTTATATGTAGTTCAGAGTTCTGGGACCATCCCCTGAGCCTGCTTGGTCCTGTATTCTGTGTTGTTGCTGACAGAGCTCCTTACTGTACTTCCACCTGATCCGCCATCTTGTTTGCTCTTATGGCAAGAGTCTAGAAAGAATTCTTTCTCTCTCTGAGTCTGTCTGTCTCTTTGTCAGTGTCTTAATGTCTTAGTGCTGCTGTGACAGAAATACCACAAGTGATGGCTTTATGAAGAAAATTTATTTTCTCAGGTTAGAAAGCTGTTTTAAAACTTCTTGCTATTGTTGTTGTTAAGTGCCCTTGAGTCAGTTCCAACTCACAGCAACCCTGTATATGGTTTGTAAGACTGGCTGGTGAGTTTGAACCACCTACATCCTACAGTGCCACACCATATGATATAATATGAAGCAAATTTGAATTAGATGTCAAGTTTTGTGATTCCAAAATGTTTTGCATTGTATGTTTGCCAAACTCTGTGGCAAAAACTCTACAAAGATGGTTAGATTCAGCCTTTATTTCATCCTGAAGGTGGTTTTTAGTACCATGACTTTTAAAGGATAAGTCAAAAAGTATTGCTACTAGCATCCCAGTTCATATATACACAGGTTCATCCCAAACAAAATGTATTTGAACATGTCTCTGTGATCCATGGATGGCTGCAGTCAAGTTCTTTCCATAATACATTTGTTTAGTCTCATTAGTGTGCCTTCCCAAAAAAAAAGATTCAATTAAAACAGTGGTTTCCGAAGGAACAAACAAGATGGTAGATCTGGTGGAAGTGTAGTAAAGAGCTCTGCCAGCAACAACACAGAATACCCGACCCAGCAGGTTCAAAGGATGGTCCCAGAACTCTGAACCACATATAAAGGAATATTTAGAAGTTTGGAAGACTTACAGCTGGGGAATTTGTGGCAGAAGCAAGAAATTCATTGCTTTGCAGTCCAGGATGCTCATCTGCTCCAGGAGCCGCCATCTTGGGTGAGACCAAGCAGGTGAAGGATTGGAGTGGCCAGAGATGCCTGGCAGAACCGCAGAGATAAAGGTGTGGACATTCTTTTCTTTTGGTATCTGTTCATTGGTCCCTTGCTGTCTGCGCACCTCCATTCTGGTGACTATAGGGGTGCCTGAGCTAGTGGGTACCCCAGCCCCACCCTCGGAAGGTTCTACTACACATGCGCACACATCTCCTCGAAATTTAAAGAGACAGTTTCCAATTAAAACCAAACAGCCACAACCAGCCCTGAACTGTTTACAACTAGGAAAAAGGCCTGAACAGGGATTGTGGAGCGGGACAAGCAGACAAAAGAGGAAATAGGCCAAAAATTAAATCCTAAGTTATGTCAAAACGACCAACAGTGGTATCTTGAAATTTCTCAAAAAGAGTGAAAAGAGAAGCCCATTTCCTGATCACATCTACCTGGAGGCAATCAGAAAGCATAAAAAATACCAAAATACACAGCCATCTAAATATTAAGGCCACAGATTACCCCTGAGTATGCCCAAAAAACAGTAGATGACCATATCTGCACATGTCCAGAAATGAAGTGAAGTGACTGAGGCAAATGAGCTGGAAGTAGACCTACAGTCCACACTGGAAAATGGGCAGGCTTTGGAAATGCCAGAGAAGGAATTCAGAAAAAAATGATTATAAAATGTATCAAAACACTATACAATGGAGTTGAGAAAAATAAGGAAGAAGTCAGGAAAGCGCTACAGGAACAATCAAATAAGACACAGCATTGGAAACAATTCAAAACCTACAGAAAGCAGTCAAAACGGTTAATAATAGAACATCAGAAATGGACAATACACTGAAAGGGCAAAGGAGTAGAATTGAAGAGATAGAAGCCAGGACTAGTGAGCTAGAAGATAAATCTCTCAACACTACTAAGAGGAAATACAGTGAAACAAAAAAGGATAAAAAAGTCCGAAGAAGGCCTAAGATTCAGGTTGGATAATATGAATAGGAATAACATAAGAATTATTGGCATTCCAGAACAGGAACAATCACACAAACCCACAGAGGAGATAGTTGAAGAGCTTCTGGAAGAAAATTTTCCTAACGTCATGAAAAGTGAAAAGATAAGCATTCAAGAAGCTCAGCAAACCCCAGGATGGATAGTCCCTAAAAGACAATCACCAAGACATATAATAATCAAGCTCTCCAAAATCAAAGATAAAGACAGGATCTTGAAAACAGCTAGGGAAAAGAGAAATATAACATACAAAGGCAAGCAAATCAGATTAAGCTCAGATTTCTCAACAGAAACCATGCAGACATTCTTTTTTTTCTGATTGTTCTTCTAACATAGTATTTATCCTCAAGGTCACCAATTTGGGCTTTCATTGTTTTGAATCTACATCGTTGCCCTTTCAGTGTATTGTCCATTTCTGAAATCTTAGAATTAATCTGTATCTCTAATTACAGGTTTTGTAGTGTTTCAAATTTTGCATTTATTTAGTCTGTTCTTGTGATATTTTCCTTGATTCATCTAAAGTTTTTTCTGTGTTCTCCTTGCTTTCCTCTACCTTTCTTCCAATCCCTTAGAGTTACCTAAATATCATTTTGAATTCTGTTTCAGTTAGTTCTATTTTCTTCCTTTAAAATATTTTTTGGCTCTGCATCTTAGTCGTTTATTTGAGTCATTCTCTCTTGTTTCTTCGTGTGAGCTAAAATTGTCTGTTGTCTCCATCCAGGACATTGTGGTATTGGTATTTGTATTTAACTGCTGATTATATATTGATGTGTTCTTAGGCTCTCACCAGCTGTTTCCTGTGGATATAGTTAGTGAATGGAAGTGAGTACACCATTCTCCATTTGCCGTTCCTGGAGGTTCTATCTTTCCCTGTATCCTCTGGAACTAGGTTCCCTATTGAAAGCTTGTAAGCCAGTCACTTCTTGCCCTTGTAGTCCACCCATTTTGGGTAGCCAATGTCTAAGTTCCCCATCCCTGTCGATCCTGTGTACCATGGAGGTGGGAATGATCCTCACTGTAGAGACTTGTCTGCTCCTTGTACTGCATCCACAAGCATAGGACAAGTTCATCCACTTGTAGTGGGTTACTCCTTTTTTTACCTGATGCCGTGTTCTTCAGTAATCCAGTTTATCAGATGATTTGCTCAGCATATAGATTGAGTAAGTATGGTGAAAGGATACAACCCTAGTGCACACCTTTCCTAATTTTAAACCATCCCTGTTCTAACCACGGCTTCTTGGACTATATACAGGTTTCTCATGAGCACAATACTGCTCTAACAATGGCCCCTTGGAAAAAAGGGTTAGAGAGGTGGATGGAGAGCTTGCTGAGAGCAGGGGTCTAGTAGGGATGGTGAGAGACTGGTGAATGGCTGGACCGACACAGCTCACCAATCTTGTGAGCAGCTTTGGCAGCAGCGGGAGGCCTGGCAAAGCAGATTCTTGCAGGTAACAAAAAGGTGCGATTTCTACTTTCTCCCCACACTCCAATGGTGACCAGAGTTGTGACCAGCTCCCACCCTCATCTACTCCCAGTACAGACCATGCTCTCTGTGAGTTCAGTGTCACACCAGTGTGAGTTGGGGGCTGGCTAGGCCACTTTGGTACCTGAATTCAGGTGGGCTGTGCTCCAGATCTACAAAACCCACAGAGCCACTGGACCAATATTTAACCAGTCACCCTAACTCCTAGCTTCCCTGTGGTCCTTATATACACTGAAGCCAGCTCCATCAAGGGACCCCTCAAACTACTTCTAGATTGAGTACCCTAAACATGGATAACACTGAGGCCTGGAGGAACTCCATCTAGGACCATGAACTCTGCTGTCAACAACTCTTTCACAACTGCCTTGTGGGCTCCTTGAATTTCAGGAGCCCCCAGAGATTTCTCCCCTCCAGGTCCAACAACTGCACTGTTTGTTGTAACAAATACAATAATTCCACAATGCCCCAGAGACAACAGACAGTTTTAATTCACACAAAGAAACAATAGAGGATGGCGCAAACAAATGACCAATAATAAACAAGTGGCCTTCAGCATAAAAATTCCTTTTAGAAGTAAAGGGGTTCTTTATAAAGGAATTAAATAATTGTTGTTGTTAGGTGCCATTAGGTCAGTTCTGACTCATAGGTATCCTGTGTACAAGAGCCCGGTCCTGCCCCTTCTTCACAATTGTCACTGTATCTGAACCCATTGTTGTAGCCACTGTGTCAATCCATCTCGTTGAGGGTCATCTTCTTTTTTCTCTGACCAAGCATGATGTCCTTCTCTAGGGGCTGGTCTCTCCAGAATGATACAATTTTTTTTAACTCATGTGTTTAACAGCATATAAATACATAAAATAAAAATGAAGAGAATTACAAAATGAATTTGATAAATCCATGTCACAATGGCAAGGTCAATATGCCTCTATCAGTAATAGGTCAAGAAAAGCAAAAAATGTATTCATCTTCATAGAATAATTTTATAGAGGAAAAATCTGTAACAAACCACTAGAGAGCACACATCATTTTCTAGAATGTATGGAATGTTGTTGTTGTTAAATGCCACCAAATCAGTTCTAACCCATAGAGACCCTGTATAGGGTTTCTGAAGAGTGGCGGGTGAGTTTGAACCATCAACCTTGTAATTCAAATCAACCTTGAAGTCTACTGCTTATCCTATGGTGCCACACCAGAACTCCACGTACTAAATTGTTGTTGCTGTTAAGTGTTGTTGAATTGATTCAGACTAACAGCAATACTATAGAGGGTTTCCGAGAACGGCTGATGAGCTTGAACCACTGGCCTTGCAGTTCAAATCGACTTTGCAGTTCAGCGCATTATCCCACAGCACCACACCAAGAGTCATTAAACACTAAGACATTAGTAGTCCACAAGATAATCCCTCATCCAGGGATGATCTCTCTTAGAGAAAAGAAGCGATGCCTGAGAAGAAGCAAGATACAAGAAGGAAAGAATTTTTTAAGAGGCAAGGAATGAACATCAAGGAAAAGAAAGGTCCTCAGATTCTCTGGGTGGCACAAACAGTTAAGCACTCAACTATTAGCCAAAAGGAATCCTGGTGCCATGCTGTAGTATAAGCACTGGACCACAAGGGTTTTTGAATGGCAAGATCGGCGGTTCAAACTCACCAGCCACTCCTCAGAAATCCTATACAGGGTTGCTACGAGTCAGAATCGACTTGACAGCACTTAACAACAAAATTAGCCAAAAGACTACTGCTTCAATCCCACCCAGAGGCATCTTGGGAGATGGGCCCAGCAATCTGCTTCCAAAGCAGATTTGAAACCCCTATGGGACAGTCCTACTCTGCAAACATCACGTTGCCATGAGTCGCAGTGAACTGAACAGCAACCAATAACAACGTAAAGGTAATTGGGTTGCACAGTTTGTGTTCAAATTCTGGACTAAAGGGTGGTGATTCAAACCCCACACAGTGGTGGTTGGTTGGTGGTAATGTGCCGTGGAGTCGGTTCTGACTCATAGCGACCCTGTACAGGGTTTCTGAGGCTGTAAATCTTCACAGAAGCAGAAAGCCTCATCTTCCTCCCGTGGAACAGCTGGTAGTTTCGAACTGCTGACCTTGAGGCTTGCAGCCCTTTCATAACCACTCTAGTTGTGTAGTCTGAATAGAATTGATGGCAACTAACACTGACATCATGACAAATCACTACACCCACCCAAAATAGCTCCTTGAGGTCTTACCACTATTTTTAATCTGTCACCTAAACTAGCACAGTCATATCTATTTATTAATTTCCACCTATTAACATGGGTTGAGGCCACCTCAGAGGTGGGGAAAATGGAATAAACACAGAAGAGTCCCTGAGTTTTGCAAGATGACCATCACAGGTAACCTAAAAAGAAAAACTGTGAAGCATCCAGCTGATATGAAGCGAGGGCAGATGCACAAGAACACCCAAACTTGCATACAGTATCCTTTTGACTTAGCCTCAATGGCTCAATTATCATAACTCAACTAGAGGAAAATTGGGGGAAAAAAAATTTTTTTTTTTTCTTTTTTGGATAAAGGAAACAAGGGTAAATCGCTTCAATTTGATGAACCTGACCTATACTCAGAGCGGTAGTTACTCTAAATACCAACAGAGAGGGAAGGAGTCTTCACATCAGGTATCAATGCTATCCCCTCTGTACACAGGGTAGATAGGGACGGGCAACTTAGACATTGGCTACCTAAAATGAGGGGGCAATAAAGGCATGAAGTGACTGGCTTACAAGGTTTCAAGAGGGAGTTTAGTTTAAGAGTATGGGGGACAAGAAAGTGTCCCCACTGAATAGCTATCATCTTGTCTAGATGGGTCTGGTAAAAAGAGATGGGGATAATATTCGTAAGATTCAATAGTGAATAATTGTTATCATGACTAATTGCGACTGTCACAATTGTGAAGGTAGAAGTTTTGTACAGGGGAGTGGTTAATCTTACAGTCCAGAAACAGAGGACCCTAGGACCATCAAGAGAGAAGTGCAGAAGCAGAATGCAGGACCTTATCCAGAAAAGCAGCAGTGCCAGAGATGGAGGCAGAGATGGGGGCATGGAGAGGGCAAGCGGCTGAGGACTCTAGATTCATGGACTACGTATGAAGAGAGGGACTAAGAGCTGGTGGCCAAGAGGTAGACTTGCAGAATGTGCCATTTGGAGATGTAAATTATTATATATGCCTAAGTGGTTTGTTTTTGTTTGTTTAAAAAGCTAAAGTGAATAGAGAGAAATACTGTTAACTGATGGTACATGGAGGAGATTATAATCATTGTAATGACACAGGTGTATGATTTGTTGAATGTAAAACTGATGATATGCCCTGTAAACTTTCACTCAACCCACAATAAAAACCTTAAATTAAAAAAAAAAAAAAAAAAAACTATAGAATGAATGCAAAACCGATATTCTCCCATGTAAACTATCACTCAATTCGCAATAAGAGCTTTAAAAAAAAAAAAAGAAAAAGAAAAACTGGAGGGTAGAGACAAGTGTAAAGTGAATTCATGAATGAATTCATGAATAGCAGGCATAGAAATTTCTTTTAAATTTAGTTGAGGAGGGAAGTGGTGTGAATGCTGAAGAGTGGTGTATCATCAAGAGAAGCTCTTTGGTTTGTTAGTTCACATATTATATATATTAGAGCATGAATTTAGGGATGTTCATAGACATTTGTTGAGGCTGCTGAGTGGCAGAATGAGAAGTTCTGCAAAAGGAAAAACAGGGATATATGAGGAAGAGAGGAGAGACAGCCCAGCAGAAAATTATAGCTTATAGAAAGCATATAACAGTAGACATTCTCCATAGTAACAAGGGGAAACTTACATCATGAGAATTGTGTTGTTGTTGTTGTTGTTTTTAAGTGTCATCAAGTCAGTTCTGATATATAGTGACCCTGTATAGGGTTTCTGAGGAGCCGCTGATGGGTTTGAACTTTGCAGTTCAAACTGACCTTGTGGTCCAGCTCATTATCCTGCAGGGCCACAACAGGTCTCAGACTAGACCGGTTAGGGAAGGGAACTTACAGGGTTCAGGAAAGAGGTCTTGTCATAGGGTGGTCAGAATTTGTAAACTAGTATCTTTTCTAAAGGATACAAGTCTATAAAGAGTCACTATTTACATTTGTGGTCTTATCTTAAACACATGCCGCTTGAATGTTAAAAGGGTCTGAGCTTCAATAGTTTGTCTTGCATGTCATAGCTTGGTACGGTTGATCTGTTTTGCAAGTTATGGTACAGTTTCACAAGTTGTGGTTTCTGTTTCCTTTTTCATTACTCAGAACCCCTATGTGCTTACCTCAATGATCTCAGAACTACTCCTTCAGTGTCAGTGACAACAATTTAGAATGACAATAAAAATTTAAATTCCAGTAATTACTAGACATCACTAAAGAGTGACTATGCCTATTTTCTGAGTGTTTCCAAATTATCTTATCTATTTACAAACCACCATGATCTGATGACTAAAAAGAGGCTTTGAAGCATCTGAAAAAAACTAGAGCCAATGCACTCAACTTAAATTTAACTTTTTCTTGTTAACTGAGATCCAAACAGTAGGATGACATTAACAATTTAGCTCAAGGGTTCAACGCAAGGTTATAGAGCCAGGCAGATTTCATTCAATTCCCAACTTGCTGGCTTGTTAATTGTAGGAGCTTGGCAGATGAGTCAACACCTCTGGATCAATTTCTTCATGAGTAACATGGCATAAATAACAGTACCTGTCTCGTGAAATTATTGTGAGAATTAAATAAGTGTGTGCATATGGTTTGCTTATCTATTGCAAAATTTAATGGCTTAAAATAACAACTTTCTTTTGCTTATGCCTTTGTGGGCCAGGAATTCAGTAAGAGTGTCCATTTCAGCTCCACAAACATCAGCTGGGTGATTTCACTGGTACCAAAGGATCCAGTCTCCAGGCGGTGTCCTCTCATGACTGCCAAGTTGGTGCTGGTTTTCAGTGAGGAGACCAACCAGAGCAGGTGTCAGAGCATTGATTCCTTTCCACATCGGCCTCTCCTCAGGGCTTTGGAGGCGCCCTGAAGATGTAAGTTCTAGGGTTACTTATATCGAGGGACCTGAACCAAAGCAGGAAAGCTTCTTTTAACATATCCCAAAATGTTGGCGCTGTGGGTTAATGCACCAGACTGCAAAGCCATTTGAACTGCAAGGTCAGTGGTTCAAGCTCACCAACTGCTCCTCGGAAACCCTATAGGGTCACTATGGGTCAGAACTGACTTGATGGCACTTAACAACAACAACAAAGTTCCATAGTGTCAACTCCATTGTATTCTATTGATGACACATGTCATGAAAGCCTACCCAGATGGAAAATTAAACTCTCCCTCTGACTGGGCAGAGTGATAAAGAATTTCTGTTATTGTTAAGTGCTGTCAAGGCGGTTCAGACTCATAGTGAGCCTATGTAGCAGGCATGGGAAACCTTTTTTCTGCCAAAATTTATAACATCATTTGTGGACCATACGAAATGATCAACTTTAAAATTAACCTACTATATTTGGTCAAGGTGTCCTGGTGTGGCACTGTAGGATAAGCACTAGATGGCAAGGTTGATTTGAACCACAAGGTCAACAGTCCAAACTCATCAGCCGCTCTTCAGAAACCCTATACAGGGTAGCTACGCATCAGAAATGACTCCTGAACTAAACAACAATTTGGTCAGACATTTAGGATAAGTGGTCAACTGCCATGTCAGCAGTTCAGATCCACCAGCTGCTCCTTGGAAACCCTACACAGGGTAGACATTCGTCAGAACCCACTTGATGGCACTTAACAACAACAACAATAATATGATGGCTAGAACTGTGATTGCCGTGGCAGGGCCAGATAAATGATTTCAAGGGCTTTATGGAGCTCTGGTAGCGTAGTGGTTACGAATCGGGCTGCGAACCTTAAGGCCAACAGTTCGAAACTACCAGCGGCTCCGCGGGAGAAAGATGAGGCGTTCTGCTCCCGTAAGGATTTACAGCCTCGGAAACCCTGTACAGGGTCGCTATGGGTCGAAACCGACTCGACGGCACTTAACAACAACAACAAAACAATGCAGCCCAAGGGCCAGACATTCTATACCCCTGCTGTATTTCTATACCCCTGCTGTATAGAGTTTCCAAAGAGCGGCTGGTGCGTTTGAACTGCCAACCTTGTGGTTAGCAAGGTTGCTGATCCTTACAGCACCAAAGCATTGCTAATTTATCACACATGTAAAGTATTTACCATACTGTATGAGTTATTACTATCTTTAGAGATTACCGAATAAATCATTGGGTACAAGGTAGCTTTAGTTTCCTAAAACCAGCATAGGATCATAAAGTATATATATTTTTTTATTTCTTAATAGAATTGTTCTCATTTTCATTAACTCTATATTTTGCTTCAAGATCTTTTTCTCAGCCTTTTTTACTAGTCATAGCCATGATGGGTGTTAATGATAGTTTTTCAGAGATGTATGAATCCAGCTTCGCTATTACATTAAACATTTTTTAACAATCTTTAAAACTTGTCTACAGATTGCTAAAGAAGCACATTATGAATCATTCCCAGAACCAACTGTCTCTCACAATGATTGTTACACAGAGAGTAAGAAGGAACTTCCCAAACATCATGTTAAACTCTTTCCTCCCTACCCGGCGCCTACCTGATGCTCTCGACTTCCATGGAATATGGATAGGTGAAACAGGAGATTGTGGAGTGTCCAGACTTGAGAAAGTAGAGTCAGCTTTGCTGTAAAATAGGGATTTTTTATTATTTTTTTAAAATCCCTATTGTGGCGCTGCCGATTTATGTGGTAAACTGCAAAGTCGGTTTGGGCCGTAAAAGCTGTCAGTTTCAACTCACCAGCTGCTCCTCGGAAACCCTGTACAGGGTACAGGGTGGCTTTGAGTTGGATCCGTCTCAACAGCACTTAAAGCAACAACAACAAATTTTTGAAAGGGCAGGAGAGAATATTTGTGGTGGCAATAAAAACTGTCTTCAAATATTTGTAATTACTTCTGTTGTTAGTTAACATTGAATCAGCTCCAACTCATTGTGATCCCAAGATAGAACAAAACACTTCTGGGTTCTACACCATCTTCATTATCCGCTCAAGTCCACTGTTGCCATCTGGCCACTGTATATTTTGAGTGCCATTCAACCTAGGGCTCATCTTCCAGTACAATACTGGGCAATATTCTGTCGTGACCCAAGAGTTTTCATTAATTAACTCTTAGAAATAAGCCCTTCTTCCTTGTTTATCTTAGTCTGGAAGCTTTGCTAAAACCCATCTACCGTTGGTGACCCTGCCGTTATTTGAAATACCAGTGGTGTAGCTTCCACATCACACCAGTATGCGAGCCACCACAGTTTAACAAACTGACAGACAGGCGCTGGTCAAATATCTGAAGTGCTGTCACATAGAAGCAGCAGATTTAACCCAGAAACTTGAATCAGTGTATGGAAGACATAGGAAACTAGACCATTCATTAAAATTGAATAATTTATTTCTCTCACAATTGTTCATAAATTGAATAAGCTGCCTCAGGAAGTAGAACTTTATATTCCCTGGAGGGGATGTAACAGGCTCTGGATACAACAGTTGGTTGGGATTTTTCAGGGAGGACTCCAATAGTCTTGTTCAGGGACAGATTATTCAGATGTGATCCAGGTATCCTCTGACCTTACATTATACAATTTCACTACCTGGTTTTCAAGTTTCTTTTACAATCTACCTAAGCAAAACTCTGCCAGTAGACACTCTGCTATCCGTTTCTCTCCATGTGGGCAAGAGCTGGGAGGTTCAGCAGACCTATCCAGCAGAATTTGAGAGCGAAACAACTCTTGCCAATAATTGAAGTATATGCAGCTGAGCATATACTGTAGGAGGGGCCCCTCCTACAGAACCTCCACATGAGCATCTAGATAAAAAGTGTAATGGTGCCACACAAATGCAAACCAAGTTATACAGGAATTAGACACAGCAAGACATGACACTACTTGGTTTGGGGGTCTAGGAAATGTGATGTGCGAGGAACAGTATTTTAGAGCAGAAAAATAAAATTTGTATTCTAATGAGATTCCTTGAACCTGATTGTATTTATGCAATACCTACAGAACTCTATGTTGAGTATGCCAAGACTAAGGAAGAGCCTGTATTGGTACGTTGCTGGAATGGTTGTGAGATTAAACTATGAAAGGGATTTAGTCACTAAAGGACAAGCAATCACAGGACCAAATCTCACCATCTCAACATAGACTATTCTTTCAGGGAAATTGGCTTACATTTCACTGGAAAGATAACTAAAACCTTAATTATGAGATCACCAGTGACCTCTAGGAACCCTAGTAACATCATGGGTTACCCATTGAACTGCTAAGAGCAAGATCAGCAGTTCACATACACCAGCTGCTCCACAGGACAAAGCAGAGGCTTCCTGTTCCCCTAAAGATGTACAGCCTCGGGAACCCGATACATGGTCGCTACAAGTTAGAACCAACTGTATGGCACACAGCCACCACCACCAATTACTTTTGTGTAATAATTCAAAATTATACAGTTACACAACCATCTTCCATTAACTGACCATAATGGTGCTTTTGTTCAAAAGAAATTTCATTTCTACTCTCTTCTATCCCAATGAATGACTTAGTTGTGGTTGTTAGGTACAGTCAAGTTGGCACTGCCTACACCTTCCTCACGATAGTGATATTTAAGCAACTGTTGCAGTCACTGTTAAGGGTCTTCCTCTTTTTGTTGACCCTCCACTTTACCAAGCATGACGTCCTTTTCTAGGGATTGGTACCTCCTGATTACATGAGCAAAGTGTGTGAGATGAAGTCTCCCCATCCAAACTTTTAAGGAGCATTTTGACTGTACTTCTTCCAAGACAAACTTGAATAACTTTACAGATATTCATTTATTTACTTAGTGTAAGCATGTGATATTTGTATTTAATTCAGATCATTCCATCAACCTACAAGGTCAGCATTTTACAGTTAATATTTAAAAGTGAACAATATGTGTGTGGGGGGTGGGCAGAAGAACCAGTACTATAGATTTTTGTTTGTTTCATAGTAGTTTTATTTTGCCTTTTATTTGTAGGCTGTTACATAATAATCTAAATATGAAGACAAATAAACTAAAAAATAATAATAATAATCCCTAAGCATATAAGAATTTTCAAAACCTTTGTCAAGAAAAAAATCTTATTAGCAGGTGGTGACTTAGCTAACTACTCTGAAAAAATGAAATGCCATTTCATTTCCTTGCATTTATTCTGAAAAAAATTCAATTACATATTATATACAGTGAATGATTTCAATATGTAACCATCTACACGTTGTTGTTGTTGTTGTTAGGTGCCTCGCATTGGTTCCAACTCATAGTAACTTTATGCACAACAGAACAAAATTCTACCCAGCCCTGCTCTAACCCCACAATTGTTGTTAAATAAGGGATTTAAAAAAAAAAATCCCACTAACAGTGACTGGGTTCAGGCAGCCTTATCTTTTTCCTGCAGTGGGTTTGAACTACCAACCTTACAGTTAGCAGCCCAACACATAACTCACAACACTACTTTTTGTTGTTGTTAAGTGCCATTGAGCTGGTTCTGGCTGATAGAGACCCCGTATCGGGTTTCCGAGGAGCAGCTAGTAGATTTGAACCATCAACTTTGCAGTTAGCAATCCAGTGCTTATCCCAAAAGGCCACACCAGGACTCTACAGCACCACTGTTGTTGTTTGTTATTAAATGTCGAATCGGTTCTAACTCATAGCTACCCTGCATAGCGTTTACAAGGAGTGGCTAGTGAGTTTGAACTGCCGACCTTGCGGTTCAGTACTTATCCACACCAGGACTCCACTGTTGTTGTTAGGTTTTTGTTAGGTGCCATCCAGTCGGTACCGACTCATAGCGACCTATGCATAGCAGAACGAAACACTGCCTGATCCTGGGCCAACCTCACTACTATTGCCACGCTTCTTAAATAAAGAATTGTTATTGTTGTTGTTGTTAAATGCCGTCGAGTTGGTTCCGACCCATAGCGACCCTGTATAGAGTTTCCAAAGAGCAGCTGGTGAGCTTGAACTACCGACTTGCAGTTCAAACGGCTTTGCAGTCTGGTGCATTAACCCACAGCGCCACACCAGAGCTCCTTTAGCTGTCTCTAAATCCTTCCCCAGAGTCTAAAAGAGGCTAAGTTTTCCTCAGGTTTTTAGTATCTAAGATGCCTCACCCAAAGTTATTGTGAGTGTCCACTGAATAGATTTCTACTCATGTAAAGTAGAACTGCTCCACAGCGTCTGTCACCTTTTGGAAACGGATCTCCAGGCCTGTCTTCCAAGGTACCTCTGGACAGTTTCCAACCACCAACCATTCAGCTACCTTTTTCATCACGCAAGGACCCCACCAAAATTATGCCCTCCCCAAAGAAACATTAACTAGCTTGTTGCTTTGGTTCAAAGTTTGTTGTTCATCTTTCCTCCTCCAGATTGTAAACTGTTTTTTTAGGGAAAGGAATGTGTCTCTCAAATTCACCCTTGTAATGCTTCTAGAACATCACCCAACATACAAAAGAGGGTCAATAAATATGTGTTGAGTAAATGAATCAATGGCTTCATGTCACAGTATCCAGCACATAATAAATACAATAAATTCACATGAAGCATAAATTGAGTCAAGTTTCATGCAATGCTTTGCATTAAATGCCTGGGAAAGATAACTGAAAAGATCAACCACTGCTTAGTGGAAGAGTCAAACATATATACTTACAAAAGAAGGTGAGCAAATGCATTTCCTGGGGATATTTGTCTTTTAGAAAGGAATTATATTTATGTGGTGCTATAGGATAAGCACTGGACAGTTCAAACCCACCAGCCATTCCTCAGAAATGCCATGAGTTGGAACCAATTCAAGGGAACTTAACAACAACATATTTATTTAGGTAAGATAAGCACTGGACTGAGAACCAAAAGGTCAGCAATTCAAACCCACCAGGTGCTTCACGAGAGCAAGATAAGGCTGTCTGCTTCCATGAAGATTTATAGTCTCAGAAACCCTAAGGAGCAACTTCAACTCTGTTCTACACAGAGGGTCTCTGAGTCAGAATCAACATGATGGCAGTGGGTTTGCCTTGGGTTTGGGTAGTGTGAAGAGGTCATGCTCAGCTACTAACTGAAAGGTTGTCAGTTTGAACCCACTCAGTTGCATGGGATAGAAAGAACTATCTGCTTCTATAAAGATGACAGCCAAGAAAACTCTACGGAGTAGCTCTACTCTGTAACACATAGTGTGGTCATGAGTCAGAATTGACTTGGTGGCAACTGATTTTTTTTTATTATTTATTTGTTTCCTTTTTATTATATATTTGCTCATCTAACTAGCATTTGCTGAGACCCCACTGTGTGTTAATGCTGTGATCAACTAACATTAAAACTATGTCCCTGATCTCATGAAAATCATAGTCTACTAGAAGAGGCAGACAGGTCAACCTGAAACCATGATAAATCCAGGGACAAACGTGAACTTGGGACGCTAGGCAGCATACGAAAGCAGTACCTAATCCAGAGCGGGTGAGGTAAAACTGAAAAAAGTCGGAGGGTTCCAGAAGGAACAGCAGGTTTTGTAAAGGCCTCTAGGCAAAATAAAACAAGGTATCCCTAGAGGAACTGTTCGTGGTTAAGAACACAGGAGCAGAGTGGAGAGTGTCAGCTATTGAGAGGTGGTGAGGGATGAAATTGAAGAGATAAGCAAAGACCAGACTAAACTATATGGAGAAGTCTGTGTCTTATCCTATTACCCATTGTTGTTGGGTTGACTCTATCTCATAACAACCCCATGTGTTACAGAGTTGAGCTGCACCATAGGTTTTCTTGGCTGTTAGCATAGTGGTTATGAATTGGGCTGCAAACCTCAAGGTCAGAAGTTCAAAACTACTAATTGTTCTGTGGGAGAAAAATGAGGACTTCTGCTCCCATAAAGATTTACAGCCTCAGAAACCCTGTACAGGGTCACTATAAATCAGAACGGACTCCACAGCACATAACCACCACCAGTCTTTAGAGAGTCCTGATGTGGTGCTGTAGGATAATGCACTCAACCACAATGTTGGTTTGAACTGCAATGTCGCTGGTTCAAACTTATCAACTGCTCCTTGGAAACTCTATACAGGGTTGCTTTGAGTCAGAACCGACTCAACAGCACTTAACAACAGCAATCTTTATGGAAGCAGATGATTAAATCTTTTTTCACACAGAGGACTGAGTGGATTCGAATCGCCAACCCTTAGGTTAGCTTGTTGTTAAGTGCTGTCAAGTCGATTCCGACTCATAGCGACCCTGTATAGGGTTTCCGAGGAACAGCTGCTGAATTTGAACCGCTGATCTTGAGGTTCAAACCAACCAACATTGCAGTATAATGTTTTATCCCAATATCTTGCCCCAGGCAGGGACCTTTCTTATCCTATAGAGAAGCCATGGCAGGGTCAAGGGTGGCTCTATGAGTTTGAGAGAAAGGTCTTTCGGCGACAGAGAATCTATCAGTAATATTCTAAAATTTAAAAAAAAGTTTGATAAATGCTACATTGGTGAGAATTTGATGATAATAGGCATTCTTCTACATTGCTTATGCAGGGCAATTAGCATTTGAGGGTAATCTGACAATATTTATGAAAATAAATGTACACACTCAGCAATTCCTATAGGAATTAACACTAGAGATATGTGTGAGATGGTAAAAACATAATGTTACTTATCACTGCATTATTTGTAATTGAACAAGGTTGAAAATAACCTAAATGTCCATCAGTTGCAGATTTGCAAATATTAAGTAATAACCATAAAATGCAATACTATTTGGTAATACAAAAAGAAGTGATAAACTTCTCCGTGTACAGATAAAGGATATTTGACAAGATCCTTTTAAAAAATAACAGTAACATAAAACAAAACAAAAAGAAAGCAAAATATATTGTTTGTGTTAAAAAAGAAGACATCTTCATTAAAAAGAAAACAACTACTGTCAAAAAAATATTTTAAGCAATAACAACAAAAAAGAGAGAGCAAAAGGATTGATCATGTTGCTATTTGTGGAAAAACAAAAAAAAAGAGAGATCCTGAATTTAAAAAGAAAAAATATTATAAAGGTCACTTGAGAGACAATCAGGGAGACGTTTTTCTAAAAATGTTAAATTTCCTGGGTGTCCTAATTGTATTGTAATTATGTAGGAGAGTGTCCTACTTTTCTAGAAACTCCTTACTGGTTTTGTAATTCATTCGATACTTTGGGTGGTGATTATTACAAAGTTCTGAAGTTCTGGTACAGCACCGTAAGATAAGCACTGGAGTGCTAATCACAAGCTCCGTAGTTCAAATCCACCAGCTGACCCTCGGAAACTACACAAGGTTGCTGTGAGTTAGAACTGGCTCAACAACACTTAACAACATTATAAAGGCCATTGATCTATAGTGTTTCAAATTCAACTAAGTATTCTCTCCTTTTTAAAATAGGATGCTTGCTACCTTCACAACTAGACTCCTCAGAGAGATAATAAAACCCTTTGTGAACTGTCAGTTGCTCATTATCTGTTGCTCAAGACCCAAGTCTAAATTTCTACCTGAAAGTCACTGCATGGAGCAAATGGTGTGTGCTAGACTGGTAACCAAAAGGTTACAATTTGAACTCACCTGGCAGCAGAACAGAAGCAACAGAACTGGGGATCTGTTTTCATAAAGATTACAGCTAAGAAAACCCTAGGGAGCTTTTCTAATCTGAAAAACATGGAGTCTCCTAAATTACAAACCAGCAATAAAAAAACAAAATTAACAATAGATTTCTACCTGGCCATCTCCCTGACACAGTGATTAGAATCCTGTGACTTTCCCATCTTCTCTGTGATTTTGGAACATGCATAGAACTAATTTAAAAAGTGGATTCCAGGAAGAGTAATTATTCTTACAGTCCAGAGGCAGAGAACTCTAGGACCATTAAAGAAGAACAGCAAAGGCGGAATATGGGACCCTAACCAGAGAAGCAACGACAACAGAGATGGAGGCAGAGATGGGGACATGGAGAGAGGGAGCAGCTGAGGACTCTGGGCTCATGGAAAGAGAGGGACTGGGTGCTGGCATCCAGGAGGCAGGATTGCAGAATGTGACTTTGCTTGTTTAAATTATTATATATTCCTGAGTGTTTTTGTGTACATTCCCCCCTCCCAAAAAAGAAAAGAAACAGTGGGAATGGAAGCAAATACTGTTGAATGATGATGCACAGTGGAGATTGTAATCTTTGCAATGAAACGATGGTGTAAAGCCGATGCTCTCCCATGTAAACTATCACTCAGTTCACAATAAAAACTCAAGGGAAAAAAAAGAGGGTATGGGGAAAGTTTGAGTCCCCACTGAATAGTTTTCATCTTGTCTAGATGGGTCCGGTGAAAAGAGTTGGGGATAAGATTCTTATGATTCTATAGTGAGTAATTGTTATCATGGCTCATTGCAACTGTCACAACTGTAAAGGTAGAAAGAAGTTTTGTAACAAAAATGGGGGAGTAGTTAATCTTACAGTCCAGGAACAGAGGAATATAGGACCATCAAGGGAGAAGATGTGGGATTCTATCCAGAGAGGCAGAGACACCGGAGATGGAGGAAGAGATGAGGACACCAAGAGCGAGTGCAGTTGAGGACTCTAGATTCATGGAAAGAGAAAGACTGAGTGCTGGCGGCCAGGAGGCAAGCTTGCAGAATGTGCCATTTGGTTGTTTAAATTATTATATATTCCTGAGCATTTTTGTGTACATCCCCCCCACCAAAAAAACCAAACAAACAAAGGAAATGGACACAAATACTGTTGAATGCTGATGCACGGAGGAGATTGTAATCATTGCAATGAAATGATGAGTATAAAACCGATGTTCTCCCATGTAAACTATCACTAAATTCACAATAAAAACTTAAAAAAAAAAAAAAGTGGATTCTAGGTGGGGTTTTTTGTTTTGTATTTTAATGGAAGGAGCAATCAAGAAATCAAATGATGCATTGCATAAGGCAAATCTGCTGCACAAGACCTCATTTAAATGTAAAAGAGCAAACATGTCACTTTGAGAACTGAGGAACACCTGACCCAAGCTATGGTAATTTCAATCTCCTCATATGCATGTGCAAGTTGGACAAGGAATAGAGAAGACCAGAGAAGAATCATTTGAATTATGGTGTTGACGAAGAATGAAATACTATTGGCTGCTGGAAGAACAAATAAATCTGTCTTCAAAGAAGTATAGCAGAATTCTCCTTAGAAGCAGAGGGTCAGTGAAAAAGAGGAAGACCCCTAATGAGATGGATTGGCACAGTGGCAGCAACAATGAGCTCAAACATTGTGAGGATGGCACAGGACCAGGCAGTGTTTCATTCTGGTGTGCACAGGGTCACTATGAGTCCAAACCGACTAGACACCGCCTAAGAAAAACAACATGAGTTGGAATCAACTGCTGGCAGTAGGTTATCACAAGTTTTGCTTACCTATTGGCAGTCCATAAGACCATAATGCTTGAAGTAATAGTGATTATTTATTCACCCATTCATTCAAAAAGCATTTGATATGTTTGTACATAAATGTTTACAGCAGTTTTAGTCATCATTTCTCTAAACTGGAAACAATCTAAATGACCATTATCAAACTGTGTTCCATCCATACAATGGAGTATTATTCAACAATAGAAAGGAAGAGACTTGATATATGCAACAAACATGGAGGAATTTTAAAGGTATTGTGCTGAATAAAAGAAGACACTCAAAATCTTATTTACTTTGAATGACCTTCTGGAAAAGTATAAAAATAGAGAACATAGGTGATATTGCCAGGGGACGAGGTCAGGGAAAGGTGTGACAATGAAGGAATTGTACAGGGAGCTTTCTGAGGGGGTGGTTACGTATGATTACATTAATCTCTACAAATATTAAAATTCATCCAAGTTTAAACAGAAAAAGGCACTTTTGCGTTATAATTTTTAAAAAAAACTTTTTAAAGAGCACTTGCTCTATGCCAGGTATTGTACAACCTTCAGGAAAAAGTAACAAAGAGGTTCTATCCTCAAAGTTCCATGAAATAGGCTATGAGTATAAACACAAAGGAGCTACGGTACAAACAAATATTTGAGATCAGGTAACTGTAAAGTAAATATCATTATAGGGAGTTAGAGGAGAAATAGATCATCTTT
Source organism: Chrysochloris asiatica (assembly GCF_000296735.1). Taxonomy (NCBI): domain Eukaryota; kingdom Metazoa; phylum Chordata; class Mammalia; order Afrosoricida; family Chrysochloridae; genus Chrysochloris; species Chrysochloris asiatica. Next base: position 21,664,636 of record NW_006408532.1, on the reverse strand, counting down.
AGATTAAGTAAATAGAAAATGCTTCAGAAAAGAGAATGCATTTGGTCTTGTTTCAAGACCCAGAGAAGCTAGAACATGATAATTTTGAAAGATCATCTTGTCAATATGGGCACATTGGTAGTTGTTGTTAAGTGCTGTTGAGTAGATTCCAACTCATAGTGACCCTATGTACAACAGAACAAAATATTGCCAGGTCCTGAGGCATCCTCACTAATGTGGCTATGCTTGAGCCCATTGCTGCTGTCACTGTGCCAATCCATAACATTGGGGGTCTTCCTGTTTTTCTCTGACACTCCACTTTACCAAACATGATGTCCTTGTTCAGGGACTGGTCCCTCCAGCTAATATGTCCAAAGTATGAGAGACAAAATCTCGTCATTCTTGGTTCTAATGAGTATTCTGGCTGTACTTCTTCTTGTTTATTCTTCTGGCAGTCCATGGTACTTCTAATATTCTTCTCCAATACCATAACTCAAATGCATCAATTCTTCTAAGATGATCCTTATTCACTGTTTAATTTTCACATGCATATGAGGCTATTGAAAATACTATGGGCTGGGTCAGGCACACCTTAGTCCTCAAACTGACATCTTTAAAGAACTCTTGTGCTGCAGACTTGCTGAATACAGTACATCTTTTGGTTTCTTGACTGCTGCTTTCAGCAGTGGTAGTACAGTGGTAGAATTCTTGTCTTCCATGCTGAAACACTGAATCCAGTTCCCAGTCAATACATTTCATGCAAAGCCACCTCCTATCAGTCAGTGAAGGCTTCTGGATTGCTATGATGCTGAATAAGTTTCATACAGACTAAGACATTTAAAGTATGTCAGTTTGAGTACTAATGGGCGCCTGAGCCAATCCATGATATTTTCAATAACCTTATACACATGTGAAAGCTAGACAATGAATAAGGAAGACCACAAAAGAATTGATGCATTTGAGTTATGGTGTTGGGGGAGAGTATTAAAAGTACCATGGGCTACCAAAACAATGAACAGATCTGTGTTGGAAGAAGTACAGCCAGAATGCTTCTTAGAAGCCAGGATGATAAGATGTCATCTGCCATATTTAGAACATAGAAAGAAAGGCCTGTCAAACTCTATGGAGTGCAATGATCATTGGATCAATCGTGGAGATAGTGCAAGACCAAACAACATCTCATTCTATTGTGCATGGGATCATGATGAGTAGGGTTAGACTCATAGAAGTTAACAACAACAACATCTTGCCAATGGTGTGCAGAAAGGAATGTAACAGAAAAAGTCAGATGAACTTGGTAAGAAGTTGACAAATCTGGAGAAAGCTTGAGCTAAAGTACTGCCTTTTAACAAGGTCTAGCATTTTCAGGTAGCTGGACCACTCCTGCAGGGCCACCGAGCAACATTAGAGAAGAACGGCCAGTTCATTTCATCACTTTGTTCCAACCAATTTATTATTCTTAATAATTAAAAGTTTGCCTCATTTGCAAATGTGGGGCACATCTTCATCTCCCTTGCTGCAACCTTGACTCCTTGTAACTATAATTAGAGAGTCCTGGTGTGGCGCCATAGGATAAGCACTTAACCTCAAAGTCAGTTTGAACTGAAAGGTCAGTGGTTCAAACTCACCAGTTGCTCCTCAGAAAACCTATACAGGGTCACTATAAATTGGAACAGACTTAGTAGCACTTAACTACAACAACAACTATAATTAGGAGTCCTGGACTGCTAAGCACAAGGTTGTTGTTGTTGTTATGTGCCGTAGAGTTGGTTCAAATTCACCAGCAGTTCTTCGGTAACTCTATACAGGTCGCTGTGAGTCGGAACCTACTTGATGGCACATAACAATAGCAACAAAAACATCTGCAGCTAAGGAGCCCTGGCAGTGTAGTGAGTTACATGTTGGGCTGCTAACTGCAAGGGCAGCAGTTCAAATCCATCAGTTGCTCCAAGGAAGTAAGATGAGGCTTTCTGCTCCCATGATTTACAGCCTCAGAAACCCTCTACAGGGTCGCTATGAGTTGGAACCAGCACAACAGCACACAGTATCTTCGGCTTACTCTTAAATTTTCAAGAACAACCTTTCATAGCTCATTTGGCTTTTTCTGATGCCTCAAGAACTGGGGTACAAGCTTCCCATTGAGATTTGGCAATAGACATGAAAATGGAAATGATTTGAGAGACAGGATTTGGAGATAGGATTGACAAAACCTAAAGTGGATGTTAGGGAGGAAAGAATGAGAAGAAAAAGGACAGAGCTAGAGAGAAAGTTCTAACAATATGAAACATGGATATTAATTATTTTATTTTTGTCCAATTATTTCATTTAGATACCAGTTTGCTTTAATCAATATTTGTAAATGAATCTATTTTTTCCTTATTAAAAAATACACACAGGACAATAAAACCATGTTTTTGATCAAGTCATTCCAACTTCAGAAGTCTTTTTGTTTGCAGTTGTTTTGATCTTAGCAACAATATTTGTATGGCAATCAGATTCCCAGGCTTTAACTCAAGAAAGCCCATTAAATCTATAAAGTAGCTAGTACAGAGTCATACTGAAAGTGTTCAATTGCAACTATTGATCAAGGCAAATTGAAGTATGAATGAAATAGCTAGATAGCAATTAAACATGAGTGAGCCCAGATTTCCCACTTTTGGAGATTTTTGCTTTAGGCAACAATTTCAAACACTCAATCCTATTGATCGCTCCACACAGATATCCAGAACCCAAAAGCAATAACTGATCCATTGATTCATAAGCAGAAAAAATATAATTTGTTCCTCAAATACAGATAGACGTTGAGCATTGGTATATTTCCTCTGTTGTTGTTGATGTTAGTGCCGTTAAGTCGTTTCCAACTCATAGCAACCCTACATAGGGCTTCTGAGGATTGGCTAGTGAGTTTGAACCACAGTACTTGTGGTGTGCTTATCCTACAATGCCACACCCGGACTCTCCAAACAGCAGACTGGTGGTGGTGTGTGACATCAAGTCGGTTCCAACTCATGGTAACTCATAGGGTTTCCAAGGAGCAGTTGGTGGGTTTTAACCACTGACCTTTAGGTTAGCAGTCCAGTACTTATCCTTCAGTGCCACACTAGGACTCCAGACTGGAAGACACTGTTCATTGCCCTTCCAATATCCATTCTGTCTTCTGACTCACTGACAGGACCCTGATTGTCTTCAGGACAGCAGTTTAAGAATTAGATTTATCAAACACCTTTGCAGCTAGGTGGAGCCATGTGACACATTTTTTGACCAATAACTTCCAGAACAGCTAACAGGAGGCTATTGCTTTTCCTCCTTTATTCCTGTCTGGAATGTTGTTAAAAATTGAACTGCAATTTTTGTAGCACAGTACTTTGGCAGTACCTGGTGGTCATGGTGGTAGGGTACCTTCAAGTCGACTCCAATTCATAACAACCCTCCATAGGGTTTCTGAGGAGTGGCTGGTGAGTTTAAACCCCCAACCTTGAGGTTCAAACCAACCTTGTGCTCCAGTCCATATCCTAACAGCTCCACACCAGGAGTCCTATATAGAGTTTATGAGGCTGCAAATCTTTACGGGAGCTGAAAGCATCATCTGTCTCCCACAGAGCAGCTGGTAGTTTCGGACTGCTGACCTTGCAGTTAGCAGCCTAGCTCATAATCCACTACACTACTACGGCTCCTCCAGAACATAATAGAGGTTCAATAAGTATGGATCAAATGAATAAGACATGAAAATTAATATCAACAATAATAATTATAATAACAATGACCTAACTTCTGTGCACTTGGTATGTGCCAAACACAAGAACCCCATGAGGTAGATTTTGTTATTGTTGTTAGGTACTGTCAAGTTGGTTTCAACTCATAGACACCCTATGTACAATGAAACATTGCCTGGTCCCGCATCATCTCACACTCCTTCCTATATTTGAGCCCATTGGTGTAGTTACTGTGCCAGTCCATCTCGTTGAGGGTCTTCCTCTTTTTCAATGACCCTCTACTTTATCAAGCATGATGTCCTTCTTGAGGGACTGGTCCCTCCTGATGACACGTCCAAAGTATAAGAGGCGAAGTCTAATCATCCTTGCTTCTAATAAGCATTCTGACTGGATTTCCTCCAACACAGATTTGTTCATTCTTCTGAAAGTCCACGATGTATTTAGTATTCTTTTCTAACATCATAATTTAGAGACACTAATTATTTTTGTTGTTGTTGTTATGTGCCATCGAGTCGGTTCCGACCCATAGCGACCCTGTATAGGGTTTCCGAGGGTGTAAATCTTTACGGGAGTAGAAAGCCTCATCTTTCTCCCGCGGAGCAGCTGGTAGTTTCGAACCGCTGACCTCAAGGTTCACAGCCCGATTCGTAACCACTACGCTACCAGAGCACCTAGTCTTTTTCGAATTCTGATGTCACATTTTTGTTTATATAGTCCAACTTCATGAATTATTTTTAGGTCTTTCTTATTTGTCATTCAGCTTTCACACACATATGAGGTGATTGAAATACCATGACTTGGGTCAGGCACACCTTAATAGTCAAAGTGATATCTTTGCTTTTTAACACTTTAAAGAGTTTTTTTGTGTCTTTTTATTAGCAGATTTGCCTTATGTGATATGTTGTTTGAGTTCCAAACTAATGCGCTGGACTGCAAAATTGGTTTTAATCACAAGGTCAGCAGCTCAAGTTCACCAGCCACTTGTTGGAAACCCTACACAGGGTCACTATGGGTTGGAACCGATTCAGCGGCATTTAACAACAGTACTGGTGTGTTACTGTAGGATAAACACCCAGTGGAACCAACTCGACGGCACTTAACAACAACTTCCTTAGGAGTTGATTATGGATCCAAGTAAAATGAGATCCTTCACTGCTTTAGTCTTTTCTGTATTTACCAGGATTGTTTATTGGTCCACTTATGAGGATTTTTGTTTTCTTTATGTAATCCATACTAAAAGCTAGTCTGTCCTTCATCAGTTACAAGTCCTCTCCACTTTCAGCAAACAAGATTGTGTCATCTGCATATCTCAGGATGTTAGTCTTTTTCCAATTCTGATGTCACATTTTTGTTCATATAGTCCAACTTCATGAATTATTTTCTCAGCATGCAGATTGAATAAGTAGGGCGAAATGATACAACCCAGATATGCACCTTTGCTCATTTTAAACCACACAGAATCTAGTTGTTGCGATCAACACCTGCCTCTTGGTCTATGTGCAGGTTCCATATGAGCACAATTAAGTGTTCTGGAATACCCATTCTTCCCAATGTTTTCCATACATTGTTATGATCCACATAATCCAATGTGTTTGCATAGTCAATGAAGCACTTCATTTTATATAAGAAAAAACTGAGACAAAGGTAGGTTAAGGAATTTGCTCAAGCACATGCCAAGGTACTAGGTATATCCTTAAACTAGTCCTATAAAGTAAGCATCATAACATTGCTTATTTCTGTGGTGAAGAAACTGAACCTTAGAAGTTAAGTAACTTAGAAGGGACCATACTGCACGTAAATGGAAAAGTGAAATTAAATCTCAGATAGAACTAGAAATAATTTGCAAAATCTTTCTATGCAGGTGAATCCCAGGGTGAATTTCCTAGGAAATAGAGTCCCTGCTTCTACCATTTAAAGAGGACTGTTGTTGTTGCTGTCGAGATGGTTAAGACTCACAGTGACCCTGCATACATTTCTGAGGGGCGAATGTTGGGTTTGAATCTCTGACCTTGTGGTTAACAGTCCAGTGCTTATCCTACAGCACCATATCAGAACTCCTTTGAATCAAGCTTTCAGAGAGTCTAAAAACAAGTCTAAGACCAGGCTAAACCTGCTCTGCAGTTCTCAGGAAAACTGATGCACCTATCTCAATCCTTGACAGTGTCCTAGGAAAAGAGTAACATGCTTAGCTACTAACCTAAAGATTGGAGATTCAAGTCTACCCAAAGGCATCTCAGAAGAAACATCTTGTGATCTACATTTGAAATTTCAGCTGATTAAAACCTGATGGAGACCAGTTCTACCCAAATACATGTGGGGGTGACCATGAGTTAGAACCAATTCAACAGTAACTGGTTTAGGAGTTCCTTACCACCAAGGGTGTCCAAAAGAGAATTTCAAACAATAAGAAAATATATGATGATGTACACTGAAGGAAATAATCAGGGTGCTCAAACAGAGAATAACAGGGAAAGCCTCTCTGAGGAGGTGACCTGCAAATTGACACTGAAGAATGAGAAGTCAGTGAAGATAAGAGCAAAGAGTCCAGGCATTTCAGAGAAGAATAAGAACATTTACTACAAATGACTTGCGATAAGCCAGTGCCTAGTATGTTCAGGAAACAGGGAAGGGAACATGGTAGAAGAGATCAGCAAGAATTGGGTTATGCCACGCTTTTTGGTCCATGATTAAAAAGTGTGAATTTCTAAGAGCCAGGTATTTGAAGCTGCAGCCTGATGAAATCTAAATGTTTGGTTTTTTAAATCAAATAATAGATACTCTCTTGTACCACAATTAAAAAGTTTTTACTACAGTGGGGATAAGGAAAGAATCTTCATGGATTTTATAATACAAGGAGAACAACAGATGGTTGAAGAGTGTCTTAAGATATAAATATTGATGTTGTCTCTTTCAATACAGAAATTCTTAAAAGAGAAATGGCAATGACATATAGACAATAAATTTTTTATATATAGCCTGGGTTAAAAAGAAAATTGTATATTGTTGTTGTTGTTAAGTGCCATCCAGACAGTTCCGACTCATAGTGACCCTATACAGGGTTTCCAAGGAGTGGCTGGTGAGTTTGAACAACGAACTTTGCAGTTCATTGCTTCTCCTACAGCACCACACCAAGATACGTATATGATTACAGCTTTAACATTAACATTAAGTTGCAAACAGCAAAAGAAATTCGTATCCTGAACACAGTGAGAGTTTTCCCATTGGTATGAATTTATATGAGACCATTATTTTCAATGCTGTAAAAAATGAATACAAACCACTGAAATAAAAAAGACCTATCAATGAAGACTGAACAAATGAAATGGTTTTCTATTCTTATTCTTTTGAAGTCATTACAAAGATCCCTGGGCACTTGGCTCAAATGAAACTATAATATTCACAAGTATTTACTGAAACATTACTTATTTACAGTGGTTTCAGTCTTAAGACTCTTCTGTGGATTTAAACAACAATGCTGCTACACATATAGTAAGTAAAATCATTTAGTAAATTTGGTTTTTATTCTTCAACTTAAGAAACATGCTAAGCTTTAAAATGTCAGTGAGTACTTGCTGACTGATGAAACAGAAGTCACAGTGAACATGAATGCTCTGTGATTGGACAGATTACATGGGATTAAATAATCTTGTTATTGCAGTAATTGAAACACCATAAACACAGGACAGAATAGTTTCAGCTTCTGTCTTTCTAAGTTGGGTAACAAAGAATAGCTACAAAAGATGCATATGTTCCGTCCTCTCAAGTTTCATCTTTGTTAATATTTTGATTTCTTTCCATATAGGTATTTAACCAGTAGATAAAAGGTTTTTGTTTTTAAGTTAATTTGATCATACTCTTCCCATTCATCTATGTATAACCAAAAATGTAGATGAAAAATCAGAAAAGGAGGTTGGGAGAAATTGAATATAAAGGACTTCGGAAATTCACTTAAGGTAAAATGGGAACAATGGCAAATGATCTCTCACACAGGAATGTGATCTACAAAGAAACACCCAGGGCAACTGTCTCAAATCCCTTGCATCTGATTGTTCACCGTTGATCAGTTCTGTCATTAATTTACTGTGTTTCTAAAAGCAAATCACTTCTGGGCCTCTGGTTCAGACTACTTTCGTAAAAGGGAGCAAGGAGCCAAGGCATTGGACAGAATAAATAACCTCTAAAGAAGGTTCACTTGGCCTTGGAGATAAAAATATGGCCTTAACAAATATTACATGAGACCACTGTTGTAAAAAGTTAAGGAAAGGTTTTCTTGATAAAAGACATATTCTATGATGAGTCCCGGGGTAAATGGAGAGGAAAAACTATTCACAGGCTACAGTGTAGACACATGTTAACATGGGTGAGGGGGCATGAAATATACAACAAGAGGTAGTTTGCAGAGGAAAGATGAAGGTAGCAGGAGACACAGAAAGAAATGCAAGAGTTAAAGTGAATAGAAGTTGGAGGAGGTGGCTAGATGGCAACCTAGACAGAGGGGTGTTGTTGTTGTTAAGTGCCTTCGAGTCGGTTCCGACCCATAGCGACCCTGTACAGGGTTTCCGAGGGTGTAAATCCTTACGGGAGTAAAAAGCCTTATCTTTCTCCCGCGAAGCGACTGGTAGTTTCAAACCACTGACCTTAAGGTTCGCAGCCCGATTCGTAACCACTACGCTACCAGACTGAGGGGTGTAGGGGCCCTTAAAACAAAGATACAGAAAACAAAATGAAACAAATACAGATGATCATCCTGGAACACTGAACTTTAGATGAAGGGTGAGAGAAGTGGATTGAATGCTTATTAGGAGAGAAAGAGCTGAGCAGATATGGCAACAAAAAAAAAGAAAGACTGGTTACCTGTTCAGGACAACCAGATGCAGCACAGCTATTTTGGCCTTTTGTAAGCAGCATCAGAGACAAGAAAATATATTGGCGTTGTAGAAACATACCGGTGATGCAAAGACATAAAGGTGCAACTTTTTATTATTCCCCACAGTTCCCTGGTGACCGGACATAAGGCTGGCCCCCACTCACATACACTCCCAAAGAAGCTTCTACTCCCTGGGGTCAGAACTGCACAGAGGTAAGCTCTTATGGGCCCCATTAAAGGAGGGGGAAGCTATTTGAATTAACCCCGTTTGCGTGAGCTCTGATCCAGTCTGCAGAGTCAACTTGGGCCAACCCTGGACTCGCCCTCACTAGAAGAAGCAGCTGAACAGACACATGTGAGGGGTTGGGGTGGAAAGGAAGCATGATCTGTCCAGCAAATTAGGTATGGCATGGCCCTCTTGAACTTTTGTGGCAACTTTGAAAGTGAGCAGGTAGTAGGTGAATCAGAGGCATGCCCATTAATTGAAGAAAAAGGTGTAAAAATTTTTTCTTGCACCCCCACATCAACACTCATGGAAGCAGCAGTCAAGAAATTAAATGACATATTTAATGAGGTGAATCTGCTGTACAAGATTTCTTTAAAATACTGAAGAGCAAAGATGTCAGTTTGAGAACTAAGGTGCTCCTGACCCAATCCATGATATTTTCAATAGCCTCATATGCATATGAAAGTTGAACGATGGATAAGGAAGACCGTAGAAGACTTGATACATTTGAGTTATGATGTTGGAGAAGAATATTAAATGTACCATGGACTTCCAGAAAATAAATAAACCTGTGTTGGAAGAAGTACAGCCAGAATGCTCAATAAAAGTGAGGATGGCCAGACTTCCACTCTCATACTTCAGACATGGAGGGACCAGTACCTAAAGAAGGACATCATGTATGGTAAAGTAGAGGGTCAGGGAAAAAGAGGAAGAAACAGAATGACTTGGATTGGCACAGTGGCATCAGCAATGGGCTCCAGTGTAACAATGATTGTGAGGTTGGTACAGGTCTGGGCTGTGTTTCGTTCTGTTCTGCATAAGGTTGCTATGAGTCAGAACTGGCTCAAAGGTGCCTAACAATACTCACAACAATGACAATCTCACATTACCCTGGTGACCATGAGCCGCCACCCACCTGTGTACACTCTCGACAAAGCTCCTGCTCTCTGGGCTGTCAGACATGCATCAAATTGTGTAGGGAGCTAGCAGCACCAATTCCAGCACCTGGAATCAGGTGTGGCCTGCTCCAGACATGCACAACTGGTTCTCACAAACCCCAGATTGGCAGGACCTCTCACCCTAGGCTGCGTTCTGTGGTGGAAATACCCTAGTCCCCAGCTGCTTTGGGGTCTGGACAAACTACTTATGTATTAGGTGCCTAGAACAGACAACATTTAGCTCTATAGAAACTCCATATGGGCTAGCGTGTCACTGTCTCGTTTGCACATCCATCACCGGAGCTGGCAGGACACCCCAGAAATTTCTCTACTCTTGGTCTTGCAGCTGCCCTGTTTTTTGGGGGCTTTTTCCCTTTATTTTTGTTTGTTTATTATTTCTTCCTCTCCCTTGCTTTTCTATCCTTTCTATTTCCACTTTTATTGGTTTTTTTTCTTCTCTTTCCCAACCACTGTTGCTTCTATCTATTTTTTTCTTTCTTTCCTTCTTTGTTTTTTAATACTACTCTCGGGTCTCTTTCCCTTTTAATAATTTCTTTCCTTAATTGTGTTTAGTTTTCCTTTCTTTTTATTTTCTCTCTTTTTTCATTTTTGAATTTCCTCCCCTGCTCCCTGGAAACCCTATACAGGGTCGCTATGGGTCAGAATCAACTCGACTGGACTTAACAACAACAACAACAACTATTTTCTCTTTGGTTTTTATATGATTTTCTATCTGTTACCTGCTTCTTCTTTTTTCTTTTTTTACTATTTTCTTTTTTCACTGTAGCTTGTTTGTTTTCCTTTTCTATTCTGTGTGTATTTTCTCTTCTTGCCTCACCTGAGAGGAGACAGCAACCATATCCATACAGCCCAACCATACCATACTCTCTACTACCCCACTCATTGGGCAAGAGAAAATATGTTACTATACACTGGATCAACAACAACAACCAACCTCAGCTAAATCCATCCTGAACTGAACAGAACAGACAGCGAACAGAGAATGGTGTGCAAGTTCATCCCATAATCACCCATATCAGGAGACAGTTGGTGAGTGTCTAAGAATTAACCAACATATAATCATCAACTTACTACAAGTACAATACCACAATGTCTCAAGCGCAGCAGACAATTTCTGTTCACACATAGAAAGAAACAAAACAGAATGGTTCAAACAAGTGATCAAGACGCAGAGCTAGAAAATGCTTTTGAGGAAAAAAAGGTATTGGAACTATGTGAAAAATAATTCAAAAGAATGGTATTTAGTTACCTCCAAATGATTGACAGAAAGTTATGGAAAGCAAGGAAGAATTCAGGAAAACGCTACAGGGACAATCAAACAAATAGATGAGGACTGGAGATAACAAAACCTCACAATAGAAATCCAGAAGGTTAATACTAAAATTTCAGAAATGGACAATATATTTAAAGAGCAAAGGAGTAGATTTCAATTAATGGAAGTGCAAATTAGTGAACTTGAAGATATATCTCTCAATACTACTAAGCTAGAAGAAAAATCAGAAAAAAATAATTTAAAAATCTAAAGAAAGCATAAGATTCATGTGGGTCAACATTGAATAGAATAATTCACTGGTGATCAGAATTCCAAACAGGAAGAAGAGACAAAGAAAAGGAAGTCAAAGAGCTGTTGGAAAAATAATTCCATAACATCATGAAAGATGAGAAGAAAAGCATTCAAGAAGGTGAATGAACCCCATACAGGATAGATCCCAAGAGAAAAGAACCAAGACATATCATAATCAAATTCTCCAAAATAAAAGACAAGGACGAATCCTGAAAGCCACTCTGGAAAAACGAAAAGTTATCTATAAAGGAGAAACAGTAAGATTAAGCTCCAATTTTTCAACAGAAACATATAAGCAAAAAGGAAATGGGGAGACATATATAAAACTCTGAAAGAAAAAAAAATTGCCAAGCAAAGATCATATACCCAGAAAAACTGTCTTGAAATGTGACAACAAATTTAGAACATTTTCATATAAACCGAAATTAAAGGAATTTGTAATAACCGGACCAACATTACAAAACATACTAAAAAGAGTTCTGTGGACTAAGAATCAACAACAGCAAGCAATAACGTGAGATTGACACACACAGCAATGCCACCCAGAATTCATTCTATGTATAGTACCCAAAATTAAACAAATCTACAAGAATTAAAATAGGGAACCAGAGATATTAATTATAATGAAAACAACAACAAAATCAAAAGAAAGGAAAGTGTTATTACAGAATCTCCAAATGGCAAAGAAGTCAAGTATGTTTCAAGATAAAACAAACTCTTTTAAATTGGGGAAGAAATTAATAAATTACAGGTTACCACAAGTAAAACTAATATACCTTTACATTGAATAAAGAAAAGAAACAAACCATAAAAATTTAGAAAACATTGAAACAGTAATGAAGGAATTCTCAAGTAATGAAGGAAAAGCACAAAGTGTACTCAAAACCAAAAAATATGTGGAAACAAAGAAACCATCAGCTCTACAAAAAACACACACATAGTAGAATGACTGAAATCAACTCATACACTGAATGTAAGTGAATCAAATGCACCAGTCAAGAGACAGAGAGTATCAGAATGGATAAAAAAACAGGATCCTTCAATGTGCTGCCTACACTTTACATACAAAGACAAAAAAATAGATTAATAATAAAAAGATGGAAAAATACATCAAGTTAATGACAATTAAAAACAAGAAGGAATGGCACTACTAATTTCTGATAAAATAGACATCAAGGCAAAAACCAGAATAAGAGACAAAGAAGGAAATTATCTTATGATTAAATGGTCACTTAAACAAGAGAACATACCCATAATAAATGTTTATGCTCCCAAAGAAAGAGCCTCAAAATACATAATCAAACTCTAACAGAATTGAAGAAATAAATTGACAACTCTGCAATTATAAGAGGAGATTTTGATGTAGGACAGAAAAACTAAAAAGAAACTCAACAAAGACACAGAAGAAGTAAAAAAACACAATCAATCAACTTGACCTAATAGTTTTATACAGAGCATTCAACCCAACCGCAAAATACACATTCTTTTCTAGTGCACATTCAGTATTCTACGGATAGACCGTAAGTTAGGACACAAAGCAAGTTCCAATACATTTTAAAGCATCCAATGTTAACAAACCATCTTTTCAGATCACAATACTATAAATTAAAAATCTATAATAGGGAGCTCAAAGGAAAATATCAAATATATGGAAATTGAATAACACTTTATTGAAAACCTACTGCTTAATAGAACAAATACAAAATGAAATTTAAAATATTCCTTGCATCAAGTGAGAATGAAAACACAACATACCAAAACCTTTGGGACACTGAAAAAACAGTGCTGAGAGGGCAAATTGTAGCAATAAATGCACACCTTCATAAGGACGAAAGAACTAAAATCAACACATTAATGCAACATCTTCAAAAATTGGAAGAAAAAGAGCAGCAAAGTAAGCCTACAGTTACCATACAAAAATAAATAATCACATTAGGTCTCAGATAGAGTGGGAGAAAATGTGGAACAAAACTCAAAATTATAAAAAAAACGTCTGGTCTTACTGGTCAGACAAGACTAGAGGAACCCCAGATTATGACCTCAACCAGTCTCAGGTCTAGAAAACGAATTCATCCACATGGCCTAGTTATCAGATAAGGAACAGATAGGTATATAGGAACTACAACAGCACTAGTAAATTATGCTCACCGTGAAATGGTCAATCATTCAAAATCAAAAGGGCAGTATTTACCTAAGGACAAAGTTGAGAAGTGATGGGAAGGTGGTTGGAATGGAAACAGGAACCACAGGGAGGAAATGGAATAACTAACTGTTATAGCACGGAGGGGATTACAATCATTGAGCTGAAACAAAACGTATGATTTGTTACGTGTAAAACTGATGATCTTCTCTGTAAACCTTCACTCAATTCATAATAAAAATAAAATAAATAAATAAAAATACAGTTGTTGTTGTTATGTGCCATGGAGTCAGTTCTGACTCATAGCGACCCTGTACAGGGTTTCCGAGGCTGTAACTCCTATGGGAGCAGAAAAACTCATCCTTCTCCTGCAGAAGAGCTGGTAGTCTCGAACTGCTGACCCTGAGGATAGCAGCCCGATTCGTAACCAGTACGCTACCAGAGCTCCTTGAAAATACAGTTGTTGTGAAGTGCCGTCAAGTAGATTCCGACCCATAGCGACCCTGTATAGTTTTTCCGAGGAGCAGCTGGTGAGCATGTACAAACGGCTTTGCAGTCTGGAGCATTAACCCACAGCGCCACACCAGGACTCAAAAATACAGTTGCTGTTGTTGTTGTTGTTAAGTGTCGTTGTTGTTGTTGTTAAGTGTCGTCAAGTCGGTTCCGACCCATAGCGATTTTGAACAGGGTTTCTGAGGCTGTAAATCTTTATAGGAGCAGAAAGCCTCATCTTTCTCCTGCAGAGCAGCTGGCAGTTTCGAACTGCTGACCTTGTGGTTCGCAGCCCGATTCATAACCACTATGCTACCAGTCTACTGTTAACTGATGGTGCATGGTGTGGACTGCAATCATTGTAATGAAGCAAAAAGTATATGTAAAACTGATGATTTGCACTATAAATCTTCAGTCAATTTAAAATAAAAAGTTTTAAAAAATATGGCCTTAGTGATAGAAATGACACAGGAGATCACAAAACATAATTTTTCAGTACCAATGACTTATTCATTGCAAATAACTTTTTAAAACAAACTGACCACATCTATGAGCAGAAATGATGAAGAAGCACAATATCATTAGTGAAAAGGTCACAGGCTGACTATAAAACAGACCATCAATTACTCATATGCAAGTTCAGGCTGAAATGGAAGAAAATTAAAATAAGTCCACAAGAGCCACTGTACAACTTGGTGTGTATCTCATACGAATTTAAAACCATCTCAAGAACAGATGAGAGATCAGATGAGTAGTGAAATGACATCAAGAACATCATACATGCATTAAAAATACAGGAAAGGAAAGAAAAGGCCAAAATGAACATCATAAAGACTCAAACCTGCTCTTGAACATAGAGTAGCTAAAATGAATGGAATAAATAATAAAGTAAAAGAGTTAAATATTAAATTTCAAAGGACAGCTCAAGAATCAAATTAAAGTATCATAATGAAATACACAAAAACCTGAAGTTAGAAAACAAAAAGGGGAGAATATGATCAGCATTTCTCAGGCTGAACAAACTGAACAAAAAAGTCAAAGCTTGAGTTGAAATACTGAAGGATTCCATGGGTAAATACTTTACAGTTCAGAAAGCATCAAAAGAAGATTGATGGAACATATAGAGTCACTGTACCAAAAAACTGGTTGAAATTCAACCATTTCAGTAACGAGCATATGATCAAGAAGCAATCGTATTGAAGGAAGAAGTCCAAGCTGCATTGAAGGCATTAGTGACAAACAAAGTTTCAGGAATGGATGGAATATCAATTGAAATGTTTCAACAAACTGATACAACACTGAAAGAGCTCAATAGTCTATGCCAAGAAATTTGGAAGACAGCTAACTGGCCAACCAACTGGAAGAGATCCATTTTTGTGCTCATTCCCAAAAAGCCTGAACCAACAGAATGTGGAAATTATCAAGCAATACCATTACAATTTATTGGATGATGTTGAAAGCATCAAGAGAAGATGGAAGGAATACACAGAGTCACTGCACCAAAAAGAAATGGTTAATGTTCAACTGTTTCAAGAAGTAGCATATGATCCAGAGCCAATGATACTGAAGGAGGAAGTCCAAGGTGCATTGAAGGAATTGGCAAAGAACAAGGCAGTAGGAATTGATGGAATAAAAACGGAAATCTATCAAGAAAGTGAGGCGGCACAGGAGGCACTTATTCATCTATGCCAACCAATTTGGAAGAACAACTATCTGGCTGATTGGAAAAGAGCCATATTTGTGCCCATTCCAAAGAGCGGTGACCCAACAGAATGCAAAAATAATTGGACAATCTCTTTGATATCCCAGGCGAGTAAAGTTTTGCTGAAGGTAATACAGAAACGGCTACAATCGTACATTAACAGAGAACTTCCAGAGTTTCAAGCCAGATTCAGAAGAGGCCGTGGAACCAGGAACATCATTGCCGAAGCCGATAGATCTTGGCTGAAAGCAAAGAATATCAGAAAGATGTTTATCTGTGCTTTATTGACTACGCAAAGGCTTTCGATTGTGTGGATCATGACAAGCTATGGACAATATTGCGAAGTATGAGTATTCCTGAACACTGAATTGTGCTCATTAGGAACCTGTACATGGACCAAGAGGCAGTTGTTCAAACAGAACATGGGAACACTTAATGGTTTCTAATTTAAAAAGGTGTGTGACAAGGTTGTATTCTGTCACCATACTTACTCAACTTGTATGCTGAGCAAATAATCAGAGAAGCTGGGTTCTATGAAGAAAAACATGACATCAGGATTGGAGGAAGACTCGTTAACAACCTGCGATATGCAGATGATACAACCTTACTTGCTAAAAGTGAAGAGGACTTAAAATATTTACTGATGAAGATCAAAGTGCACAGCCTTCGGTATGGATTGCATCTCAATGTAAAGAAAACAAAATTCCTCACCACTAGACCACTCAACAAAATTCCTATCAACAGAGAAAAGATTGAAGTAGTCAAGGACTTCATTCTTCTTGGATCAACTATTGACACTCATGGAAGCAGCAGTCAAGAAATCAAATGACATATTGCATTAGGCAAATCTACTGCACAAGACCTTTTTAAAGTGTTGAAGAGCAAAGATGTCAGCTGAGGACTAAGGTGCACCTGACCCAGGCCATAGTATTTTCAATAACCTCATATGCGTGCAAAAGCTGGACAATGAACAAAGAAGACCGTAGAAGAATTGATGCCTTTGAGTTATGGTGTTGGAGGAGAATATTGAAAGTGCCATGGGCTGCCAAAAGAACCAATTGATCTGTTTTGGAAGAAGGGCAGCCAGAGTGCTTCTTGGAGGCCAAGATGGCCAAACTTCGTCTCTCATACTTTGGACATATTGTCAGGAGGGACCCGTCACTGGAGAAGGATATCATGTTTGGTAGGGTGGAGGGTCAGAGAAAAAGAGGAAGACCCCCAACAAGATGGATTGGCTAAGTGGCAGCATCGATGGACTCAAGCGTGAGGTTTGCTCAGGATCGGGCAGTGTTTTGGTCTGCTGTGCATAAGGTCTCTATGGGTCGGTACCAACTCGATGGCACCTAACAACAACATCATTACAATCACATTCAATTAAAATTTTGTTGAAAACAATTCAATATTGGCAGGGAGCTGCCAGAAATTCAAGCTGGATTCAAAAGAGGACATAGAAGGAAGGATATTATTGCATATGCCAGATGGATCTTTTCTGAAAGCAGAGAATACCATAAAGATGGTTACTTGTGCTTTATTGGCTATGCAAAGGCATCCAAATGTGTGGATTATAATGAACTATGGATAACTTTGCAAAAAATGGGAATTCCAGATCAATTAATCGTGCTCATGTGAAACTTGTACACAGTCCAAGAGATAGTGAATGATTTTAAATCAGGAAAGGTGTGTGTCAGGGTTGTATACTTTCACCATACCTACTTAATATATATTCTGAGCAAATAATCCAAGAAGCTGCACTATATGAAAAGGACCATGGTGGCATCAGGATTGGATGGAGGCTTATTAACAACCACAACATGCAGATGACATAACCTTGCTTGCTGAAAGCAAATAGGACTTGAAGCACTTGTTGATGATGATCAAAGAATGCAGCTTTCAGTATGGATTACAACTCACTGTAAAGAAAACAAAACTTCTTACAACAGGACCAACAGACAACATCATAAACAGAGAAAAATTTGAAGTTGGCAAGGATTTCATTTTACTTGGATCTATAATTAATGCACATGGAAGTAGCACTCAAGAAATCAAACTACATATTGCATTGGACAATTCTGCTGCAAAAGACCTCTTTTTTTTTTTAAATGCTTTATTGTGAATTTTGTGATAGTTTACATGGGAGGACATCAGCTTCACATTGATCCCATCGTGTATCATTTCATTGCCATGGTTACAATCCCTTCCATATATCATCGATCAACCAAAGGGTACACCCTGCAAGCCTGCCCCCCTGTGGTCCACACACAGCCCCTCTCCCTCTCCAGGTCCAAAGTCTCCAGCTGCTCCATCTCCCCACGTCATCGTCTCTGCCTCCATCCCTGGCATCACTGCTTCTCTGGGTAGGGTTCCGTTCTCTGCTCTTTTCCTTTGATGGTCCCAGGGACCACTGCTCCTAGACTGTAAGGTTAATCACTCCCCTCCCTTTGCTCCAAAATGTCCACCTTTACATTTCCAGCCCTTACAAGCAGTCCTGATAACAATTATTCGCTATTGTATCGGAAGAGACCTATCTGCATCTCCTTTCATCAGACCTGTCTAGGCAGAATGGATACTATTCAGTGGAGATTCTACCTTGCTCCACGCCCTCTAAAAAGACCTCTTTAAAGTGTTCAAGAGCAAAGATGTCAGTTTGAGGACTAAGGTGCAACTGACCCAAGCCATGGTATTTTCAATCATGTGAAAGCTGGACAATGAATAAAGACTGGAGAACAGATGCATTTGAATTGTGATATTGGCAAAGAATATTAAAAGTATCGTGAACTGTCAGAAAAACAAATCTATCTTGGAAAAAGTACAGCCAGAATGGTGACACTTGGTCTCATATTCTTCAGACATCTTATCAAGAGGGACCAGTCCTTGGAAAAGGACATCATGCTTAGCAAAGTATGTCAGAGAAAAAGAGGAAGACTCCCAATGAGATGGATTTACCCAATGCCTGCAACAGTGGGCTCAAACTGAGATAGTGTTTAATTCTGTTGTGCATAGGGTCGCTATGAGTCAGACCTAACTCGAAGGCACTTAACAAGAACTGTTTAAAGTTAAAATATAAGAATAATTCCATATTGTTTTTGTTGTTAAGTGTCATTGAGTCGGTTCTGACTTTATAGGGTTTCTAAGAAGTGTTTGGTGTGTTCACTGACCTTGTGGTTCAAACTGACCTTACATCCAGGTCTTATCCTACAGCGCCACACCAAGATTCCATTGAGCAGTTACAATTTTCTTGCCGAAACGTCCTCTTCTCTTTTTAAATTTATTTTTATTTTTGCAGCTTAAGTGGATTCTGACTGACAGAGACTCTGTGTGTGTCAGAGTAGAACTGTGCCCTAGAGGGTTTTCACTGGCTTTTTTTTGTAAGTAGACCACTAAACCTTTTTTCTGTGTCAACTCTGTGTGGACTCAAATCCCCAACCATTCAGTTAGCAGTTGAACACATTAGCCATTTGTACCACCCAGTGACTCCTAAATTTGCAGTTCTGAGTCATAGCAAACCTGTATAAGGTTTCCAAGGAGTGGCTGGTGGGTTTGAACCAGTGACCAGTGCATATCATTGGTCCATCCAGTGCTTATACAACAGCACCACACCAGGAGGACTCCATAGAAGAAACTACTGGTAGCTAATAATAACAAATGGAGAGAGATGATCAGGCATGATTTTTAATTTTCAAAGACAAAAGAAAGACCTTCACATATTTCAAATAGTATCTGTGTTAGTCAAAGGATACACATGTATGAAACCCATATGACTCATAGAAGAGCAGTAATTCTAGCACAACCAATGTCAGAACTAGGAATACCTTAAAGTTCTCTCTCACTAAAAGAAACCATACTCATGTTCTGGAATTAAAGACCCTAAATGTCCTTCTATCCTGAGACCCACCATCTGGACCCAGTTCTGAGATGTAGTGTAGCAGTTCATTATACATCCTGTTGTAGAATAGGGGCACCTCATTTGGTTTCTGTTTATTTTTCATGAAATCCTTTAATGATGATGTTGAAACCTCTTTTCAAAACTGTTTTATTGTGAATTGAGTGAGTTTACAGAGAACATCAGTTTGACATTCCACAAATCATACTCTTTGGTTCATCTCAATGATTGCAATCCCCTCCATGCAATAAGTTATCCCACTTCCTCCTTATGCTTCCTATTTCCAGTCCACTCACCTTCCCATCCCTTCTCAATTTTGTCCTTAGGTAAATACTGGTAGCATCTCATTTGTGACAGTCTTATTACATGGTAGAAAGCTGATACAGCAACTATTCTGGGTTATACTATAATCAGGTTCTCAAACCTCAGGTCCTTGATGGAAGTTCTCTAAAAATTGATGTAGTGTTAACCCCTTGCATTCATAATGGAGGGGTCAATATCATCTGGTCATTATGAATACATGTCAAAGGGATCAAGAGACTGGTAAGTAACAGTGTGAAGAAATGATGGTGTGAGGCCTACAGGTTAGGCCTTCCCTGATATCACTTCATACTTCCTCTCCACCCGATTTCTACCTGGATTTCTCTGAACCTATTTCCATTCTTAGTCAAGGACTGGTTTTGGTTGTCTTGGTCTTGGTATGAGACGGCATTTTTTGGCCTCCAAAGTTTCACTTCTGGAATGGAGAAGGGTGAAATGTTCAGTTTAGTTTTTATTCTTTCACCATCTTATTTAGAGTTGGTGAAGATTGTATGATACTTAATTTCTAACTTCTCTATCTTGATTTCATTGACACTATCAAAGCAAATTCACTAAATTTCTCCCTTTCAGGAGAAATATATGATGTTGAAATGTTTCTTAATTTGATTAAATGTATTGTTTCTCTTTTAAAGGCAGGCAAGCATAAGATAGTAATACCAAATATTCTCTCAATTTAAAATCACCTCACACCAACTATCATGGTGGGTTTGAGTCACCGACCTTGTGGTTTGTAGCCCAATGCGTAACGACAGTGTCACCAGGGTTCCTTAGATAGACGGATTATGTTGTTAAGTGCTGTCAAGCAAGCAGATTCTGACTCAGAGATCCTGTATAACATTTTCCAGGAGCAGCTGGGTTTGAACTGCCAACCCTGAAGTTAGTAGCCCAGTACTTCCTACAGTGCCATTCCAGGACCCTGATATGATTCTAGCCAACATTTAATGAGCAGTTACTGTGCTGGACACTATTCTAAATGATTTTCATCATCCTCCTAAGTCTAGGTGGTATAGACCATTACTAATGTTTAGGTAGCTTCCCCAAGGTCACTCAGCAATAAATAAGCTGCAGAGCGGACTTGATCCAGTGAGTTTGACTTTAAAATCCATACTCTTAGCCACTTGTTGAAACCAATTTTATTCACTTCAGAACTAGATGTAATTTAGAAAGGCCACCATTTCTATTCGGCAGTTCAGCCTCTTTCTTGGTTTTGGCTTCAATCTAACTCACATCTTTGAATTTCCTCAATTTTCCTCTCCAACCATAAACTGACACTTCACTCCAGCATCCAGTAGGATTTTGCGAACTTGGGGTAAACTTTGTTTCATTAAATCATGTAACATCAGGGTTATTGGTTTTGTTATAAAAATGTTAACATTTGGTGGTGGGGATTAAAAAGGATTCTTTATAGTTCTTAGGGTGGATTTGACACATTTAATTAATTTGCAAGTAGGCTGAATTTAATATATGCTTACATCCAGGGCTCGACTTGCAAAAGAAGCTGGACTGTCTGCACACTTTTCTGACCGAACATGGATGGAGTTATCTAACAGGTGTTAAGCGTGGGCAGCATGTAGTGGGCACCATCAGGTGTACCATGGGCATGGGAGTCTGCCAGACCTGTATTTCACCTTCAAGTTGTGTGACCGTGAGTTAGTTGTTTAACTTCTTTAAACCTTAGTGTCTCCATAAAAAGATATGGGTATTCCTATTCCCTGCTCAGAGTTATTGTAAAGATCCAATGACATCATGTCTGTGAAAGTTGCTGGCCTAGGAAGTACAGAGTAGGCATGCAATACATGGTAGTTTAATTTTATATCATTGCAAAGGAAGGGCAGGTAAAGGGCTTGTTATGAAATAAGAAGATGGAAACCATAAATTTGTGGTTTATAATTTTTCCTTCCCTTTAAGAACACTATTTACTGGATCTATATTTTCAGTTAAAATGGAGATTGCACAATCTTGTACAATATCAGTTTCTCCTGTCCAAACCTCAGCTTTTAGAAATCAATGCAGAATGCTCGCTGCTCTGTGGGTTACTGCTTAGGGCATATTTGTAATATAAATTCAAGAGAACAAACCCCAGATCAAAGTCGATAGAGAAATGTTGACGAAGAGATATAAATGTTAGACTCTACAGCCTATCAGAAAAGAAGTACTTACTAATGATTCAATAGTGAGTAACTGTTATCATGACCAATTGCAATTGTCACAACTGTAAAGGTAGAATTTCTGTAACATAAAGGGGGGAGTAGTTAATCTAACATTCCAGGAACAGAGGACCCTGGACCATTGAGAAGAGCATGAGCAGAATGCGGGACCCTAACCAGAGAAGCAGTGACACCAGAGATGGAGGCAGAGATGAGGACACGGAGAGAGGGAGCAGCTGAGGACTCTAGACTCATGGAGGGAGAAGGGCTGTGTGCTGGTGGCCAGGAAGGAGGCCTGCAGAATGTGTCCTTGGATTGTTTAAATGATTATATATTCGTGACTGTTTTTGTGTACATTAAAAAACAAAACAAAAAAGCAGAGGGAACAGAAACAAATACTGTTGAATGATGATGCATAGAAAGGATTGTAATCATTGTAATGAAGCCAAATACGATAGGATGAGTACAAAACCGATGTTCTCCCATGTAAACTATCACTCAATTCACAATAAAAGCCTTAAAAAATAAAAATAAAAAAATCATTTATTAAGATGAGGGATAGTCTTCAGAATAAATTAAATCAAGTAAATCAGAAATTTGACACACTAAAGAAAATTTTTGAAGAAATCACAATTTCCTCTGTCTGAAATTACCCGTAAGAGTCCTGGTGTGGTGCTATATGATAATGCACTCAAGGTCGGAGGTTCAAACCCACCAGTCATTTCTCGGAAACCCTAAACAGGGTCACTATGAGTCAGAACCAACTTGATGGCACTTAACAACAACAAAATTACCCATAATTGCATTTCTAGCATTATATCTAATTTTTTTTTTTTAGTTAAAAAAAAAAAAAAGAATGTAGGATTGCCATTGCTTTGTTCAATATTTCTTTTGGGGTAATAACACAGTAAATCTTATTAAAAAAAAAAAGAAAGGAAAATATACTAATAGGATGAGCAAAGATGTCAGCTTGAGGATTAAGGTACGCCTGCCCCAAGCCATGGTATTTTCAATAACCTCACATGCATGCGAAGCTGGGCAGTGAATAAGGAAGATCATGGAAGAATTGATGCTTTTGAGTTACGGTGTTGGAGGAGAATATTGAAAGTGCCATGGGCTGACAAAAGAACCAACAGATCTCTGTTGGAAGAAGTGCAGCCAGAGCGCTCCTTGGAGGCCAGAATGGCCAAACTTCGTCTCTTCATACTTCAGACATATTGTTAGTTGCTGGAGAAGGATATCATGTTTGGTAAGGTTGAGGGGTCAGAGAAAAAGAGGAAGATCCCCAGCGAGCTGAATTGGCAAAGTGGCAGCATCAATGGGCTCAAGCATGGCAACACATTTGAGGTTGGCCCACGGCTGGGCAGTTCTGCTGTACATAGGGTCACTATGAGCTGGTACCAACTTGATGGCTGCTAACAATGACAACAAGGAGCGGCTGGTGGGTTTGAACTGCTGATCTTGTTCATAGTCCGGTGCTGATCCTACAGTACCACACCATTTAATTCAAATGTAATTATATATTTATTTTGAAAACAAAACACTCCCTTTATCAGTACCAAAATTTGTACTCATCCTGTGCTATGTCTCCACTTGTATAGATAGTTTGTCTACTAAAAATTTTGGGGGGCATTAGAAAGATCTTGAATAGGGTTCTCAAAGTATCCTTGCTCCAAAGACATCCCAGAGACAAAAATCAATCAGTCACAGACAGAGCAAACTCTTAAGCAGTTTATTCATTTCCTGAGCGAACCCACTTTCTTCTTCAAACATTTCCTTGTCTTCACCAATGCAGTTTTTTTAAAAATTAGCATAGGTATCTTCTTGAAAATCATACTTCTTTCTGAGCCTCAAAATTAGGATCTAAACAAATTCCAATTGTCATTCTAATGTCACTGAAGAAACATAAATTAAAACCTCAAGTTAAATGTCACTTTGGTATTCAAGAAGGCTTTCTGCAATACTGGTTGATGCTTTGGCAAATGACTGCTAATCATCATGAGCTAGATTCATGCCTTGAGAATACATATACTACCAGGGAGTGAAAATCTAAACACAAAAATTACTCACAGCTCCTGAATATTCCATGTGGAAAACGCTGGCATCTTCTGTGATACAGAAATCAATCCTTTAAACCTTGCAAACATTAATGGTTTGGAAGTTTCTTCACACACATAATACAGCCTTGAAGATAAAACTGAAAGTCTTGTTGTTAAGTGCTGTGGAGTTAGTTCCAACTCTTAACGACTTTGTATAGGGTTTCTGAGGAGCAGCTGGTGAGTTTGAACTGCCAACCTAGCAGCTAACAGTTCAGGACCACACCAGGACTCTGAAAGTCTTAAAATTATTAAAGTCATATATTTTATTAGCAATGTATCTTCCCAAGGGTCTTATCTTGACTATAATCAAAGCTGATGGAAAAAGTTGAATGAAATTTGAATATTGTGATTTTCTGTGCTGTTAAATTAAACTTAAGTAATATAATCAGTCTCTGCCTAAATATAAACATAATAAGATTTATTTACTTACTGGTAATGACTGATAACACAAAACAGACAAACAATAAAGTCTCTTAAAATGTTTATTTTTGTCAGAATAGCTGACGATTTTCTCTACTTATTTGGTTCACTTTCATAACAAGCATTTCCTCCCTTGAAAAATCCATTTAAAATATCTTAATTCTTGAGGTAAAGAACCTAAACTAAAAAAAAAAAAAAAAAAAAAAAAACCTGATTTGTTTGTTTGTTTTTTTTTTTTTAAGAAAAAAATTCTTAAAATTTCTTAAACTTGATAAATAGAAATAATCTCTTCTCGTCTACTCTGATGAACATAAATGTACTTTATACAGCAAAGTATCCAGCCCCTTATTGGCAAACCGGAGGAGGCAAGTTATTCATTTACATTTCTATTCAAACACACTGCAATACTGCCATGTTCATATAGACATTTTTCTTTTTCTTTTTTTTACAGTTACCAACACTCTTCTGGCAAAGACACAATTTTGGAATGGCAAAGGCAACAGAAGTTTTAGCTCTCAAAGCTCTGGAAGGGAATTAATCTGAGTCTTCATCATCAAGATAATCCTCAGCATTGCTCAATGTTCGAACTGCATCTGAAAAGAATAGGGTGTGAAAAAAAGCAAGAAACAAATTACAAAAACTGCTTGGGTTCTTTTTGTTCCACTTTCAAAACTCTTGATAATTCAACAAATTAAATCTTCCCTCTGGCCTAAGGATTACTCTTTCCCTGAGACCTTTTCCACTTTGGCCTTTAGCCTGCTCAATTTCTGCTGCCACAGTCATTAACAAACACAACTGTTTGCATGTTCGTTAAACATGCAGAAAAGTAAAGAATGTGGTCCCATGACTCTATTTCCAACAGGAAGTGACCACATGCACCATGACCACCGTGTAACACACCAGAAGCCACTCCACTATGACCACTGCGCTCGTAACCTCCTGGACACCAGTAACAAGTGCACTCGTGGCTTCCGCGGGTCCACAGCCTGCCGTCTTAACTGAAGGCAAGGTCACTGGGTAGAAAGGGAACTAAAAAAGGTAAAGAGGAAAAGAAAGAGAGTGAAAACAAAGAAGCTTCAGTTTCATTTTAGAAAACACTTTTAGATAAAAGATAGACTCAGAAGCAAAAGATTGAAATAAAAAGAAAAACAAAATCAAATGGAAATAAGAGAACCCTGTCAAATGTTAAAATCAATTTTGCACAGGACTTTAAAAGGAAGACAATGTCTCTTTAATGGTTTACTTAACTGTCTAGTTGAACTCCCACAGCAAAAAGTTAGCATGGGATTGCTGTTGCTGCTAGTCGCTATTCAACTAATAGCGACTCTATATAGGGCTTCTGAGGCTTTAAATCTTTTGCAGGAGCAGAAAGTCTCACCTTTCTCCCACAGAGCAGTTGGTGAGATCAAACTGCTGACCTTGTGGTTCCCAGTCCAGTACTGTCCTACGGATCTCCTGCATTCCCCAGGCATGTGGTTGTTGTTGTTAAGTGCCATCTAGTTGGTTCTGACTCATAGTGGCCCTGTAGGGTATCTGAGGAGCGACTGGTGAGTTTGCACTGCCAACCATACCAGGGCTCCAGGCATATGGTCAGAGATCAACATCTGAATGTTATAGCATTTAAATCACTGGACTGTTAACCAAAAGATTGGAAACCCTATACAGGGTCATTATGAGTTGTAACTAACTCAATGGCACTTAACAAAAACAACACGTATTATATTCTTATGGTTCACTGGAGCTCTGATTCCAGGTCTGGGGTATAAACTATGTAAATGTAAAAAATGAGATGTAAAATATGGGTGTGCCATGCTGTAAAGCAAGAATCCCACAAATGATTACTAGGATCATGTTAAAAGAGTTCAGGATTCAACCTAAAGTGGTCTCCAAAGATGGGCTGTATCAATAAGAATATTAACAGAATGGATTGCGACACATCATATATTTCAATACACACCAAAAAGAACTTGTTGGTTCCATCTGGAGAGTGATGGGGAACAAGCTCATTCTTGACTGAAAACTTTTAAATAAACAGAAAAACTATTATTCTGGGTAACTAAACAACTGCTCGGGGGATGTTTTTCTTTATACAATGTTATCCAACTAATGACTATGAAAGGAGTGATAGAATTAGATAATCTCCATTTTGCAATGATTCGTGAAATTATGGGTCAAGACAATGGTCATGAATGGGTTCTAACATCAAGAGTGACAGCCAGATATTAAATGCTTAATGGAAGAACACAATATTCTATATGATGAAGTCTTCCCTCAACCCCTAGTATGTAGACAGAACCTAAATCTGATCAACATTCCACATCTAACACCAAATGACAGAAAACACGTAAGACAGAGGAATATGATGAACAACAGCAGGAAATGCAGTCAGCAGACTGGGAAATTACACATCAATTGACCCTGTTTCTCTAGTAAGTAAATGGCAAGGGTAAAAAAATATAGAAGAGGGAGAGGAAACACTGAATTTTAAAACAAAACAAAAAAACATTAAAGAGACATTATTAACTAGTCACAAACTGTTCCTATCTGGCCCGATTTAAACAAACTATAGTGGTTATGAATCGGGCTGCAAACTGCAAGGTCAGCAGTTCGAAACTACCAGCTGTTCCGTGGAAGAAAGGTGAGGCTTTCTGCTCCCGTAAGGATTTACAGCCTCGGAAACCCTGTACAGGATCACTATGAGTCGGACCCGACTCCATGGCACATTACAACAACAACAACAACAACATAGATAAATAGGAGTCCTGGTTTGGCGCTGTGGGTTAATGTGCTAGACTGCAAAGTCAGTTTGAACTGCAAGGTTGGTGGTTCAAGCTCACCAGTCGCTCCTTGGAAACCCTCTAGAGGGTCGCTATGGGTCGGAACCGACTTGACGGCATTTAACAACAATACAGATAAATAAAGAAGCCCTAGTGAGGCAATGGTGTGATTTGAACCCACTTGTGGCTTGGGGAGAAGACCAGACAGTCTGCTCCCATAAAGGTTGTTGTTGTTAAGTGATGAGAGCTTGGGAAACCCCTTAGGGCAATTCTACTCTGGCACATAGGGAGTGGCTCTATGAGCTGGAATCAACTCAAGGGCAGATAACAATAATAATAGATAAAAAACAAAAACATATGAGACTATTGGGAACCGTGGACGATGATAAGACAGATGGTGCTATTAAGGAATTCATGTTAATTTTTAGGTATGTTATTAACATTTATATTAACATATAAAATGTGGCTGTGGCACTGTAGGATAGTACTCGACTGCAAGCTTGGTTTGAACCACAGGTCTGCAGTTCAAACTCACCAGCTGCTCCTTGGAAACCCTATACATGGTCACTGAGTCAGAACCAACTCAATGGCAGTTAACAACAACAAAAATGATATTGTGGAGTCCTGGTGTGGCACCATAGATACGTACTCGACTTCAAGTACTGTTTGAACCACAAGGTCAGTAGTTCAAACTCACCAGCCACTCTTCAGAAACCCTATACAGGGTTGCTATGAGTCAGAACTGACTAGACGGCACTTAACAACATCAATGAGATTGTAGTTTTTTGTTTTGTTTTGTTTTTCCCTAAGAGCCTTTATTGATACAAGATTTTAAATGCAATTATTACAAAAGGAGAGGAGAAAGGAGGGCCAATACAAGCGAGGTAGAAATTAATTTATCTTGCAAAAGAAAGAGAAACAAAAAGAAAATAAGTGACTGTCAAGCAGAACAGAAACAAATTTCAAGAGAGACTGTGACTTGGTGACAGGGCGGTTTTTCAAGCTAAAATCAAATACACAAATAATAAAGTATTTTGCCCTCCTACTCTCCTATCACAATCCTGTGGTTTGCTCATTTGAAATATCCTTTTTCCTTCGCTGGCTACTTCTGCTGTTGACTTTCATTGTATTGTTTTGTTAAATGAAATATATGACTTGCTATGCTGTAAACTTTGAATGAAAACCAAGAGACAGGAATGAGCTGGTCCGATAAATTCCTTCTCATTCCTTCTTCTGAAGCAGTTCCTCTGGAAATATTCCATCTGGCCAGCTGCTGAGTAGCCAACAATATCTTTTTGTAGCATGTCTTGGGGCAGTGGCCAGCAAGCTAACTCACCTCCTTGGAGCCATTCCTATCCTCCCAAACCTCACTTCTGGCTTCCTTATCCCATTGCCCTGGGTGTACCTCTTCGAAATAAAGCACCAGCACTTAAGCAAACAATCAACAAACCACAAGTAAATAAATGGTAGAGGGATAAATGTAATAACAAGGATGAATTTCACAGACAACAGGTTAAGTGAAGAGAGTTAAAAACAAAACAGTGTACAATACATGATCCCATGTATACGAGGTTCAAAACAAGCAAAAGTAAACTATGGTGATAAGAGTTGGATGATACTGAGGGAGGCTTTGGGCTCTGGGAATGTTCTCTATCTTGATCCGGGCTGTAGTATGTAGGTGTTGTTGTTGTTAAGTGCCATCGAGTCAGTTCTGACTCACAGCAGCCCTGTATAGGGTTTCCAAGGAATGGTTGGTGGGTTTGCAGTTAGCAGTCCAGTGCTTTTTGACAGCACCACACCGCACAGTTAAATATTCACTGAGCTGAGTACTTAAGATTTGTGTACTTCATTTAATGTGAATTATACTAATTTTCTTTCATTAGAAAAAAAAGTTAAGTGTTCTCCTCACAAAAATAGCTCTAGCACCTCCTTCCCAACATCCCAAAGTTACCTGTTCTTGGCAACTGCAACATGTGAATTATTTTTTAACTAGAAATCCAAGATGTTGCTTTTTAAGATGGATAGCTGGCAATAAGCTATATGGCGAAATGGACCAACCTCAATCAAGTGAGGATCGAATTATAGATTCAAACTTTATTAACTACATTATTGGGGTCATGAAGCCAGAGGAAACACAAGGAAAGGTTATAAAGCACCTACGGATAATGTATTTCTTGGCTTTGCTGGGGTATGAATCAGAATGAACTGGGTACAATGATCTCATTAAATGACTTGGTTTTCTAGTTAGTACAAGGTTAGACAGTTGGACTAAAGACACTTGGAGTGAAAAGAGTCCTACCCCAGAAAGGCTGCACAAAGGTGGAGGAAAAGGGAGAAAGGTTTACTGCTGTTTCATCCAGCTCCAGCTGGTTATGTGGAGGATTCTGGGAGTAAGCGCTGCTCTGTTGGGGTCTGAGGAGCTCTGGTATTTTCCTTGCTTTCATGACCAAACTCATAGTTCATATGAGACCCTGACAATCTTCACGTCACACAAAAGCCAGGGCATTCTCAACTACAGGAAGTCAGTGGCAGAGAGAGGAAGTTAGGCCACACTTCTACTTCCTGACTTAACAAAGAATTGAAGGCCGACCTCAAGCAATAGCTACGAACTTGGTTTCAGTCAAAATCTAGCTGGGGAGTAACAACTTAACTGAAAAAGACTTTCTCAATTAGAAGACTGACCCTGTACAAAAATTCTACCTCTTTAAATCAAACTTTAAAGTCACTTGAATGAGTTTAAGAAAGCATTTGTCCTGCCTTTCAACATTCATGGTTAAAAGAATTAAGGAATCCTAAACCGATGGCTAGTTTATCTAAACTGAAGTTGAAAAGAAAAGAAAATCTGGGGGTGACGGGGGATGGGGGCGGTGGTTGGGTACATTTGGGATAAAGTGGCAAAAGGGACCATGGAGTTCTGAGAACTGTGATGGGAATTTGATGTGAGGTGAGGTAGATGATTCTGGTAAGTTCCATCAGAGAGAAAGACTGTTTACTCATTTTGAACTTTAGACTATAGCACCCAATGAGTTCTGCTGTAGCACTGTAGGATAGCTAACCACACAAGGTCAGTGGTTCAAATCCACTTCTTGGAAACCCTATACAGGACTCACTATAAAACAACAACAACAAATATTTTCAAGGAGCGGCTGGTGAGTTTGAATTCAAACCGACCTTGTGTGGTTTTATTATCCAATTATATGCATTATCCCATAGTGCCACACTCCATGCAAATAGATAGGAACTGAATCAACAGCACTTAACAACAACAACAACAACAACAACAAAAAGTCAACCAGGGAACTAATTTTATTTTGTTGCTTCTGCTAGGAATCAAAGATCGACTGCATACCATTATTTATTCTAATTAAAAAAATAATGAAAGATACATGGGGAAAAATAAGTTTTCTGTTGGTTCAAAAGTTAGTGAAAATGAAGCAGGATGACAAAATAATCAGGGTCCCATTATACAATTTCAAGAACTATGAAATCAATAATACCCCTCAATTAGAAATGGAAATAAATGAACGTAGTCCCTAAAATGGAAATTTGTTTTATTAAAAGTTGTTTTGGTGATTCTTTCCCAACATGGGTCAGTTTAAATGCTAGACTCTAAAGGCAGTCCTATAAAGCAATACAAAAGACTTGTCAAAAGTTACGTCCTTCATTATACTTCTTTCTAGAAAATGGTTTTTTTAAAAAGTATCAATTATCGGTTTATACTTCAGAGTCATGTTAATAGTGACAAACATTAAGTAATAAAGCAGAGAAGGCTTAAGACGTGAGAAGAAGGGGGCTGAACATCCCCTGCTACCACTCCTTGTTATACTCCAGGAAGCTGATGATGGATGGGAAAGGGAAGAGGATGAAAGAAACAAAAAAGCTGAGCTCAAGATCTCTTTCAGCAATCACCATGTTAGAATGAATCTATCAGGAACATATGTAATAGGTCATATACTGAAGAGGTTCTAGCTTGACTCAAATATCAAATTAATACAATCATGAATGATGCAACTGTGTTTAACATCTTTCCTTTCAAAACAACTGCACAGTAGGACCTTATCCAGAGAAGCAGTAACACCAGAGATGGAGGCAGAGATGATGGCATGGAGAGGTAGAGTAGCTGAAGACTCTAGACTCATGGAATGAGCAGGCTCACAGAATGTGCTCTTGGGCTATTTAAATGATTATTTATTTATTCCTGGGTGTTTTGTGTACATCAGAACAAACAAAAAGCAGAGACAGACACAATTACTGTTGAAAGATGATGCATGAAAGGGATTGTAATCATTGCAATGAAACAAAATACAATAGGATGAGTGCAAAACTGATAGTCTCCCAAGTAAATTATCACTCAATTCACAATAAAAGCTTTAAAGAAAAACCCAACTGCACAAACGTTCCACATTTTCAAATGTATTCTTCCTTACCAGTAGATGTTTTTGTCTTTTAAGAATGTACATCTAGATGGAATCAGTCAGAGAAGGATATTGATAGTGACCAATTTCACTGAATTACAGATGTAAAAATTGTTGAATTGGCAAATGTATTGTACATTATTTCCCACAGATTGAGGTGGGTAGAGGGGTCGGAGGAGAGACATGAGGCATGCAAACCTAAACTTTGTTTTCTAAAAATCATCATGGTACCATGAACATATTCTAAAATGTTTTATGCAAAGTTAATAATAATTTTGATGACAGTTTGTTGACACCCTTATTTTAAATAAAAACAAATTATAGTCGTGGTGATGCTGAATACTTCACTTAAATATAATTACAAAGGATCCCTTATGATATTAATCTAAAGCAAGGAAATGGATACTATGGTTCTCTGACAAGAACTGTACTGGAAATAAAGGTAATTAGAGCTTCATTGCAAGGCTCAAAAAAGATATACAAAAATTAGATAATGTCCATGTCTCTCTTCAAATTGCTTCTCTTTTGGAGATTCCAGTTTAGACCAAGGATATAAAATCAAACTTTAAAGTCACCTGAAGAGTTGATTAAGACTCTCCCCCCAATATATCTTCATTATAAAGATACCACCGGAAAAAGGAAGACAAACTCTAAATACCTGTTCCTTGTTTCTTTTTAAGGAGCGATGCACAGGCAGCATTAGTAGCCATGTCCAGAGCCAGCTTCTTCTCATTGTTTAGTAAGTCTGTTCGAGCACCTTTCCGAACACAAGAAAAGTAAGTTAGGTGTTTCTGAAGAGTCTATAGGCAGTCCTGGTGTGGCACTGTGGGTTAATGTGCTGGACTGCAAAGTCGGTTTGAACCTCAAGGTCTGCAGTTCAAGCTCGCCAGTAACTCCTCAGAAACCTTATACAGGGTTGCTGTGGGTTGGACTGACTCGGTGGTACTTAACAACAACAACAATAATCTATCTGTCAGTCAATCTCTTTCCACCAAAAATAATGACTTTTTGGCAAAACAGAACAATTTTGGCTTAGACATAAACTTAATATAATATTTTATAAGTCTATAATTATTATATTGGATAAAAATAAATTTATATCTGTCATTTTTAATTAGGTAGCTAGCTGCCACACATGTAGTAATTATGCTCAAAACATAGCATTTCCCTTAAAATTCCTGTGGAATTATGTGAATTCTTTAGGGAGGAGTTTACCAATCCTCCTGGCAAATCCTGTATCATCACACCCCTATGGTTGCATATGTCTCAGCACGAGTGTTTCGAGACTAAATGCCATATGACCTTTGATTCTGCTCAACAGGATCTTTAGAAAAGTTCATGAGAATTGAGTTGGAGGGGCTTTATATATACAAGCATGCTCTAGCGAAAATTTGTTACTTCTGATAAATGCCATTTCGTCAGTTCTGATTCATAACGACCCTAAGTAGGGTTTCTGAGGAGCAGCTGGTGAGTTTGAACCATCAACTTTGCAGTGCTTATTCTACTGTACCAAAACAGGACTCCCTAGTGCAAAGTAGCAGAATCAAAAAGTAATTAAACTCAGAGGCATTCATTGCTCATGTAGTCCATCTCCCACCCACATCTTTACTATGCAAAACTTTGCATAAAGAATCAATGCATGCCTCCTCATTGTTAAAAACTCAAAAACACACAAGTATGCAGAACAAAAAGTTTCAGTCCCATTTCATTCCTAACGGTCCTTCTTCCACTTTCCACCCTCTCCAAGAGTCCCATGCTCATCAAGTGGCTGTGATATCTTGTCTCCCTAACGTGCCTCACTGCATCCACAGACACATACAAGGGGCCTTCAAAACAGTCATGGAAAAATGCCACTATCTTTTCATTCCATTTTCCCACATACTTTTTGAATTCCCCTCATATGTTACATATACATGAAATCATACTACATGTATTCTGTTATTCAATTTAAAAACAAACAAACTTAACAATGTATGGTGGTGGTGGTGGTTGTGTGCCACTGAGTCAGTTCTAACTCATAGAGACCCTGTATGGGATCTCCGAGACTGTGACATTTTACAGGAGCAGAAGGCCTCATCTTTCTCCAGTGGAACAAGTAGCCAATTCAAACTGCTGACACTGCAGTTAGCAGCCCAGCTCGTAATCCACTATACTGCCAGGGCCCCTGTTACAATATCTACTGGTACTCCTCTCTCATCAGTCAATGCCTTATAACTCAATCTTTTAAAGCAAGTATTCTATTTTGTGGATGTTCCTAAATGTATGTCATCATCCTTGTATTGATTCAATAGAGGGTGGTGTCAACAGGTAAGCATTCAACTACTAGCTGAAAGGTTGATTGTTTTGAACCTACCTAGAGATGCCTCAGGATACAGGCCTTGACATCTGTTCCTGTCAGGTCAAAGCCTTGAAAACCCGATGAAGTACAATCCTACTCTAGGTTAGAACCAACTCAATCAAAGCTAACAACAACAATGTTAAGAGGAGCAGTCAACCTCATCTTTCTCCCACAAAGTGGGACTAAAAACAACACTGAAAGGCATTTAGGCTGTTTTCAGGAGTCCTGGTGTGGTGCTGTAGGATAAGCACTCGACCATAAAGTTGGTTTGAACCGCAAGGTCGGCAGTTCAAACTCACCAGCTGCTTCCTGGAAACCCTATACAGGGTCACTGAGTCGGAACCAACTCAGTGGCATATAACAACAACAGGTTGTTTCCAAATTTCGTTATCACAAACAAAATTGCAACGAGCATCCTTCAAAACCATCTTTCTTTTCTCACTTGTATTTCTGAAATAGAGTTTCCTAGAAATGAAGTTAAATGTAAGAATATTCATTTTTAATTCACCCAGTTACTCTCAGATTACTTTCAAAAAAGGCTTCACCAATCACATTTTCTGCCACAGTGCATGAAATCCCGAGGTGGCACTAAAGGATACACACTGGACTGCTAACTGCAAGGTTGGCGGTTCAAACCCACCAGCCACTCCTCGGAAACCATATTCAGGGTCGTTATAAGTTGGAACCAACTTGACAGCCACAGTATCTGAAAGTGCTATTTTCTTTATAACCGCCCCCTACTTAGTAAACAAAAAGTTAATGGTCCCAAAACTTCAGGTGCAAAGATATTAGGAAAAATAGGATCTGAAAACAGTATACTACACAGCATGTGAAATGCACTATGGTATATAATTGTTGTTGCTAAATGCGATCGAGTCATTTCTGCTCTGGTAGCGTAGTGGTTACGAATCGGGCTGCGAACCTTAAGGTCAGCGGTTCGAAACTACCAGCCTCTCCGCGGGAGAAAGATGAGGCTTTCTATTCCCATGAAGATTTACACCCTCGGAAACCCTGTACAGGGTCGCTATGGGTTGGAACCAACTCGACGGCACTTAACAACAACAACAACAAATGCGATCGAGTCATTTCTGACTCATAGTGACCCTTAGCAGGATTTCCAAGGCTATAAATCTTCAGAGGAGCAGAAAGCTTCATCTTCCATGGAGTGACTGGTAGGTTTGAACCACTGGCCTTGTAGTCTACAGTTCGGTGTTTATCCTATAGAGCTACCACACTCCAGTATATGAATAATATAGTAAACACATTTTGATATTTGTTGTTGTTGTTACGTTCCACCAAGTTGGTTCTGACTCACAGCGACCCTGTATAGTGTTTTCAAGGAAGCAGTTGGTAAGTTTGAACTGCCGGCTTTTTGGTTCAAATCGACCTTGTGGCCCAGTGCTTTATCCCACAGCGCCACACCAGGTCTCCATATTTTGACGTGTTGTTGTTGGTAAGTGCAGTGGACTCGG
Organism: Chrysochloris asiatica; assembly: GCF_000296735.1. Classification (NCBI taxonomy): domain Eukaryota; kingdom Metazoa; phylum Chordata; class Mammalia; order Afrosoricida; family Chrysochloridae; genus Chrysochloris; species Chrysochloris asiatica. The sequence goes on along the minus strand of NW_006408532.1, from coordinate 21,629,125 downwards.
TTCTGACTCATAGCAACCATACATAGATTTCCCAAGGAACGGCTAGTGAATTTGAACCGCCAACTTTGCAGTTCAAACTAACAGTACAGTTGAGTATTTATCCTACAGCGCCACACCAGGACTCCATATTATTATTTACTATACTAGGAGCTCTGGTAGCGTAGTGGTTACGAATCGCAAGGTCAGCAGTTCGAAAATACCACCTGCTCCGTGGGAGAAAGATGAGGCTTTCTGCTCCTGTAAAGATTTATAGCCTCAGAAACCCTGTTCAGGGTTGCTATGAGTCAGAACCAACTCGACAGCACTTTACAACAACAACAAATACTAGTTTCATACCAGTATGCTCCTGGGCAGAGTCAAATCTACCCCCAGCTAGGGATATTATGTAAAATTTCATTCTCTCATGTTACATGTCATAGATATCAAAGGGTTAATGCTTCTGTGACTATTCACATCTTACACTGAGTTCTCTTTACATGGTTTCTGTCAGAACAGGAAATGAACAGACACAGTTAACGCTAGACAACACAGCCATTCCTCTGTCCCTCTAACTGGCATTACCCAACAACGACACCCACAAATGTGAACTCTGTATTTGTTGTTAAATGTTGTCTAGTCATAGCAACCCTGTGTAGGATTTCCGAGGCTTTAAATCTTAACTTTAAACAGAACTCTAAATTTTCTAGTAGGCATATTTGCAAAACATGAATTTCAGTAATACATCTCATTTAACTCAGTATACTCAACATGCTATCACTTCAATATGTAATCAGTATAAAATGTATTGAGATATTTTAGGTTTTTTCCCATTCAATTGTTGCATGTATCAATTCAAATGAGCCTCATTTCAAGGGCTCAGTCGCCGATGTGGTTAACGGCTGCCAAATCAGTTCAGTTCTATACATACCCTTTTGGGAAGCTCAGTGGTGGTCCTCATGAAATGGAACTTACATCATCAACATATTTTTAAAAGTCAAAGACATTTTTCTCTCATGTGTCCCATGACATTTCTCAGAGGATCTCTGACGTACGTAGAATGTATCTTGGGGTTCAAAGTTTTTCTGGATCAGCATGTGGTATGGGGTCTGGTGCTTTCTGTAATATGCCTGGCCTAGTGTGGCACTATAAGGAACTCTGGTACTGAAGTGATTACGAGTCAGGATGCTAACCTCAAGGTCAGCAGTTTGAAACCACCAGCTGTTCCAGGGGAGAAAGAGGATGCCTTCTGCTCCCGTAAAGATTTACAGCCTCGGAAACCCTATGCAGGGTCGCTATGAGTCAGAACCAACTCCACGGCACACCACCACCACCAGTATGGCTCTGTGGGTTAATGCGCTGGACTGCAAGGTCAGTTTGAACCACAAGGTTGGTAGCTCATAACAGGATTGCTATGAGTCAGAACTGACTCGATGGTACTTAATAACAACAAGTGTAATGGATAATTAATACTTGTGGGGAAAATGGATAGATGGATGGGCAGTACATAATTTCAATTTCCCATCTGCCTTAGTGCAAAATAGAATTTAGGTATTCTTGTTCCTTCTCTCTACATCTAATAATTCAACTCAAAGGAGGACATTTCAGCTACAACAGTCTTTTCAATCTACCAAGACTTCCTGTGAGCACAGAATTCTCAGCAAGTTTACCCACACAGCTCTGTCTCCCAAACACACACACAGACACACCCAAGCACATAACTTCCTTCTAAAGCCCTTTAATTCTGTAGAAATGTACAATAAGTCCTTACTAATATATGAAATTTTACAGCTTACCAAGGTTTACTTTATTACTAAAAACTTACACAAATCAACTCCAAGAATCGCAACTTACACAATATAACAATTGTTACATTAACAGAGGAGTCCTGATGTGGCATTGTGGGATAAACACTGGACTTCTGACAGCAGGTCAGAAGTTCAAACCTATCAGCTGCTCCTCAGAAATCCACACAGGGTCACTATGAGTCAAAACCAACTTGACGTCATTTAACAACAACCACAACATATTGACAGTTGTTGTTACGTGCCATCAAGTTGGTTCCGACTCATAGCGTCCCTGTTTAGGATATCTGAGGAGCAGCTGGTGGATTTGAACCACTGACCTTGTGGCTCACAGTCCAGTGTTGATCCTATAGCACCACACAATATATTGAAAAAAATGGAGGCTAAAATCTCAGTTTAGAGATAAGGAAGCTATAATTCATCCTACTGTTTCAAACGCTATAATTTAATGTGGTTTATTTTAAGTTAGGCAAGGCTAGCTAAGCTCAACACAAATTTTACCTTTTGCCAGAAGCAACTGGACAATATCTGCATAACCCTTCCAAGCAGCAGCGTGCAGAGCTGTGTCCCCCAACTTGTTCTACAGTGATAAAAAGAGAAAGCAACCTTTTAAAAATAGAGAATGGGGTGGAAAAAAAAAAAAAAAAAAACATTGATGTAGTTTTAACTTAATTAAACCTAAAATGTGAACACAAATGGATAAAACCATATGAAATTCCAAGGAGAATAAGAAAGTAGATTCAAGTAGCAAGAGTCACTGTTGGAAGATGGACTGAAACTCAGAAGGAACCGACTCTGCAAAGACAAGCTGAAATGGAGATGCCTGCAGAGGAAGACACCAAGAGGAAGCAAACCAATTCACCCCCACAGAAACCTAGCAAGATTCCAATATTCAAGAGTCTTGGTAACATTCCTGGCAGGAACGAGATGTGAGTGTGTAACCAGAGGTACTGATTGAAACCTACAGGAAATCCTGGAACCCTGAGTTTCACAGGATAGGCAATGAGGTGGATTGAGGGTTGACTGGAAGAGGAAGTTGAACAGAAGCAGTGAGAGAGAAGAAAAACTGGAAGGCTGCCAGCTGGTATGGGGCAGCACTGCCATCTTGAGCTTTCACAAGCAGCATCAATCCAGCAGCCTGCATGCACAGGACACAGCTGGAGACTGGAGGGTGTCCAGTCCCTGCCGTCATTGACCCAGCCAGCCAGTGGTAACCCCTTCCTGTGCAGATTCAGCTCTGCCTGGGATTGGGCACCAGGACTGCCACCCCATGCTTCTGGAGGGGTGTGAACCCATCCTGAACTATACCACATGAACAGAAAACTGGGTTCACACTTCCAGTCTCTATCACATCCATCAGGAAACAGATGGTGAGTACTTGAGAGCACATCAGTATACAACCATCAATTAAATATAAACACACCACCACCACAATGTCTCAGTGAAAACAATTTCAGCTTGCATGAAGAAACAACACAGAGTATCTCACACAAATGACTAAAATACAGAGTCTGAAAGTATAACACCATAAATGGTATCAGAAGTACTTGATAAGGGATTTAAAAGAATGATATTTAGGTACCTTCAAGGGATTGAGAAAAAGATGGAGGAAAGCAAGGAGAATACAGAAAAAAAACTTTAGAAGAATTCAGAAAAACACTATTAAGAACAAACTGACAAAATCAATGAAAAAATAGAAACTATACTAAAACAATTAGAAAGGCAAAGAGGAATAACAAGACTTCAGAAATAGTATATTGAAAGACCAAAGAAATAGAATTGGATCAGTGTAAGGCTGGGTTACTGAGTTTGAAGATTAACATAAAAACATCACCTAGAACTCAACCCAGATTTAGAAATTTTCAAAGTAAAACAAACTGAAAATAGGGAACCAAACATACCAGTTTACAACAACAAACTTCATAAAGCAAAAAGAAGCAATAATGTAATTACAAAACCTTCAAATGAAGAAGAAATCAAGTAGATTTCAATGAAAAAATTAAATAAATAAAAATACACCTAAATGTAATCTTAAAACTCGAGCAAGCCTCACTCCTAGTCTAGTTCAACTCCTACCTCTACCCCTAACTCTAGTTTTAACCATATCCTAACACTAAACAAATTTGTAAGCCTAGCCAAACGTAGTCACAGTCCTAATCTTAACTCCTTAGTCTTACTCCCACCACCCCAAAAAAACTTTGAGGTAAATGAATATTGCTTAAAGTCATTAAGCTTGTGGCAATTTGCTATAGAGAAGAAGAGAGGTGTTGTGAAATAAAAAGCCAAGATAAAACATAAAGGTGAGAAAAACTAAGGAAGTTGAAGGTTCAATCCAAGAGGTCCAACATCATACTAACTGGTATTCTAGAAACAATGAATAAACAAAAAGTCAAATAAAAACTATAAAAGAAATAACGCAAGATTAAGTTTCCAGACTGGAAGAACTCACCATAATTACTGGGGGAAAACTCACGGTAATGCACACTACTGTGAAATTTTAAGAGCACCAAGGACAAAGTGAAAATTCTTAAAGAGAGAAAAAGCAGATTACACACAAAAGAATGAAGGAAAAAAAGGCATTAAACCTCTCAAAAGCAACTCTGAAAACTAGAACAAAATGGAGCCATGCTTTAAAATTTCTAAGAGCAATGACTTTGAGCCTTGAATTATGAACAGCTAAGTAAATCAATTCCAAGCTTCCTTTTCTTGGAAATTTACTTGAAGATGTGCTCTCAAAAAAAAAAAAAAAAACCAACAACCCACTGTCACTGAGTCAATTCCAACTCATAGTCACCCTACAGGACAGAGTAGAACTGCTCCTTAGGGTTCCTGAGACTTCAATCTTTACGGGAGCAGACAGCTTCATCTTTCTCCCTCAAAGCAGCTGGTGGATTTGAACATCAGAACTTCTGGTTGGCAGCTTAACACTGGTTAGCCACTCACTGCACCACCAGGGTTCCTTGTGCTCTTAAAAGAAGGGAATAAATCAAAACGGAGACAGAGGATCTAGAAACAGAGGAACTTTAACACAAGAGGTAGAATTAGAGTGCAACTTGTGTATATTAGAAAGTGAGGGTGAAGGATCCCAGCAAATATGACTCTAGTGGGTGAAAGGAAAGAAAGCAATCAATTTATCCATTTGGTAAAAGTATATTATGGAGTAAAACAAAGGAAGGGAAAGGGGGATTTTTTGCTTAAGGGGAAGAGAATTTGTGTTAAATCGTGAAAAGATTTTTTTAAATGGCTGCACAACTTGATGGCTATAATGTAATCAATGTCATTGAATGATACATGTGGAAATTGCTGAGACTGTGTCTGTTTTATTATGTGTATGTTCACCACAATAAAATATGCATATTTTTAAGAGTGTAAGGAGATACAGAATAAAAGCAAACTAAAGTCAGTAATTAAGTGCTGTAGTTATATGTTGTCAAGTCGTTTCCAACTCACAGCAATCCTGTATAGGATTTTCCAAGAGCAACTGCTGGGTTAAAACCTTGTGATTACCAGTTCGGTGCTTATCCTACATAAAAATAGTTCTTTAAGGAAGGAACACGATAGATTATTTGTTTTAGCAGTGACCAACAGTTAAATGGTCACAATTATGTAAATATTATACAGTAGTACACTTCCAAAACATCGATATAACCACATGTAAAGACCAACAGAAAGGCTGGGCATTGGGATGGTGAAGATAAGAGTTGGAGTCAATTGGGGCAGCTGATGAGCTAAAACTTTCACCTACCAAATAAGAAGTTAAGTTGTGTCTCACACTGATAATCTACGAGACAGCTCCAGAAACATATTCTTGAGTAAAACAGAGCTACGTAATAAATACAAGAAGTAACTAAAAGCTAAAAGTGGGATGTGAAGAGTAGTGAGACAGGCATTCTAAGCTTTATACAATTTGAATTTTAATACAATAGGTAATTTTGAAAGCATGTGCTTTCAGTATTTTGATTCAAACTTTTACAAAAAATAATAAACGAGAAAAGGTCAGTTTCAAACACCAAAAGGGAATCTTGAATGCCCATAAGTTGCAGTGTATTAAGAGGACACGTCTCGTATGGTAAATGCTGGCAGGGTTGGTAGTCTTACCTGCTGGTTCAGTTCAATATTTGGCTGAGTAAATAACACTTCCACTATATCTGAAATTCAAACAGAAAAGATTTTTTTTTTTTTTTTTTTTTTAAAGAAAGACCCTGACAAAATTAGGCATAACGGTTTCAACGAGTGGAAGCTTAGATGTCAGTCACCAAGGTAAGATTATTACACAAATTTCAAGATTTATGTAAACAGAAAACACCTAAAGTTCTAAAAAGTAGAATTATTTAGAGAAAGGTTCTTTTTTTTTTTTCATAGTTCTTGGTTTCTGCATTGCCACATCATACCTTTTATATAAATATTTCCATATTCACTCTGATATTTGGGATTCATATAACTAACTTGTGTTATATTCACAAAATAAAATGGGCTTTTTTACAGATGTACTCATAAATTTTCTTTGGCTATGCTACTTAATTTGTTGGGCTCTTGGATTTTCATCGTTAATAAGTTTAATTTCTGTGTGTTATAGGTAGAGGTAAGAAGTAGTCGATTTTTGGCCAAGTTGAAACACATTTATTTAGAAACTCAATTTGTCATTAGTATTGATTATAATAAAGCATCAATTGGATCAATAATTTAAACATATAGAAAAAACCACCTTCTTTCTGAATTTAATAGTTTGTCTTAGCTTAAAATATAAATCATAATACCAGATCTTCTAAAAAGCTAAAGCAGAAGTGCCCATCCTGACACTTTCTTCTGAAAGATTAAACAGGAGTTGTGTTTGTATATTGCAGCTGTTTTCCTAAAACTTTTCTAAGCCTGTGAAAGGAAAAAAATTTGCAATCCTGAAAGCGGGAGAGGTCCATGATGTGAGGCTGGCTGGCTACATTTATGCCCACTGTTCTAAAGCGCTACCAAGAACAAAGCTTCTAAAAAAACTTGAAAGAATAACCAAGGTCCTTTTCATTTTGCAAAGAGGCACATTTCAGCAGCACAGACATTTATAATAAAAAAAATAAAACAAAATACCTTTATGACCCCCATGGCAAGCCCAGTATAAGGCAGTGCTTCCAGCTTTGTCTAAGCCATTAACACCAACTCGGTTGTCCAAGCACTCTCTCAGCCAGCTCAAGTTGCCTGAAAGAATTTTACATTTATAAAAAGGCAAGATAGAAGTTTTTATTTTTGTTTTGCTTTTAAATCAACTTCACCCAACACAAATCTCCATCTGGAATGGATTAATCAGCAAGTTTTAAATTAAGTCTTGCCTGCTAGCACATTCATTATGGTGTATTTTGAATTGCAGTTTATTAATGGAAACCATTAACATCAATTTTTAACGGTAGATTAATGGGAAGAGTCGCTTAAATAGCTGTACTTCAAGCATTTCTAATCTTTAAAAAAAAAAATTTTTTTTTTAAACTCTTTTGCTTTTTTGTGAAATCCTGGAATCTAGCAAAAAAAAAAAACTCAATCCCAAACTGGCAGACACAACTCATATTCATATTTAAAATGCATTTCAGTTTTTACAAGAAAAGAAACACTAAATAACCCACCCAAAACTGCTGCTCTTAAATGCTAAGGTGTAACTATGAATTTAAAATCCTCAAGCGAATATGCAAGTATCTAGTTCTTAAGAATTGTTTTGTAATTATCAGTTTAGTAGTTCTGCATATGCCATAGTCTAAACCAGTCATTTCCTTTTGAACATTCAGATTTCCAAAAGATCTAAAACAGAATGAAACAGAGCTCACCAAGACTTATAACTCCCCATTATCTACAGTGGGGTTTCTAAACTACTGACATTTGAGGTCAGATAATTCTTTGTTGTTGGGGGCTGTCCAATGCACTGTAAGATGTTTAGTATGCCATCCCTGGCCTCTACCCAAAATATGCCAGTAGCATTCCCCAGTCATGACCTTCCAAATGTCTCCAGATATTGCCAAATATCCCCAGGGTTTGGAGGGTAGTAATGACCTCCAAATGGGAGCCACTGATCTATAAGACAAAGCCCAAGGCTCAGGCCCAGGCCCAGCATCATTTACTTATTTAAACACTCCAGGCTCTTCCCTGTTGTTCACTACATCCCCACTGTGACAGTTAAGGTGTTGTGTCCATTTGACTGGGTCACGATTCTCAGTGGATTGGCATTTGAGATGTTGTTATCCCCATAATAAGATCTAATACAATGTAATGAACTCTATGATGAGTTCGGCTATGAGCAGCTAATCAACTGAAATGATGTTTTCTGCGGGGGGTATGGCCTCCTTCCAATATATTATACAGTCAGGCAAAGTTTACTTGTTTTCTGCTGGGTCTGGTTCCTGCATCTGGCTCGTCCTCTAAACTCTCCTTCTCTGGACTGGAACCAGTAACCTGATGTATTGCCTGCCTGACTGCCAGATCTGCCGGTCTTGGTTCATCTGACCCAAACTTGGGCCTCTCTCATCTCTACAACTCTTTGATATAAGCTTCTCTTTATATGTAAGTTTCACTGGTTTTGCTTCTCTAGAGGACCCAGCCTGAGACACAATACTCTTTCTTTCCCACATACACACACAATACCAGTACTCTCCTAAGTGCTATCCCCCAGGAGACTGCACCCTCCTGCCTGCCAGTTAATCACGCTGGCCTCCAGAGTTTGTTTAATTAGACATACTTCAATTGCTGGGCCTATCAAACCATATTGTAATGGTCTATATACACATCTCTCTCCCCTGCTAGACCTTGAGCTCAGGGAGTTATAGTCTACGTCTTTTCACATTCCTCTTCCCTCTACAAGTAGAACTCCATAGTCTAAAGTGTTTGTTGACTGACATATTAAAATTAAAATCACACTTTCCTCTCCATAATAGAAGTCAGAACAGAGCTTGCTTCTGGGAGAGGCAAGAACTGATTGGTAAGAGGCTCAAGGGAAATTTTGAGGGTGACATAAATGTTCTAGATCTTTGTTTAGGTGTTGATTGCATGGGCATACATAGTTGTCAAAACATTAAACTATACACTTAAAAGATGTGTATTTAAAATGCCTCAACACCTACCTCTTTTTGCAGCTTCATGCAATGGATTGTCAATAGATTCTGCCTGCTCAGCCACTAGAATGAGAAGAACAGTATACAGCAAAGTTGAGAGTGTCAATCAAATGATTCCACTGAAGCCCATCACTTGCTGGACACTGACAGGGTCAACAACATTGTAACTTCACAGATGTTGTTTGTTGAAAAAAATGTATAGCACAGATCAAACACATATTCCTGCTTTTTAAAAAAAGGTGAATTATATGCTGCATGGCACAAGCCAAGCAATAAGGCAATACCTCAACAATTCATTGGACAAAAACATAAAAGAAAGCATTTGGTGTTCATTTTTACATTCTGTAAAAACACACTACTTTGAAGATACCGGAAAATAACTATTTTCCTATGTGTGTGCATTGGGTGGGAGTTGGGGGAGAGGGTTGTCTATTTCTTGTATTTGTAGAAAGGATAACCAGCATCCTTCTAAGGAAGGTCCATTCATTGCTGTCCAGAGACTGCTCTTCAAATGACACGTCCAGTCCACTCCCTCCCCACCATTAAGGAGACAATTCCTTGAATACAGGGAAAGGCAGGAGTAGTTAGAAATGCCTTGGTAGCACAGTGGTTAAAGTGCTATGCCTTTAACCAAAAGGTCAGTAGTTAAAACCCACTAGGTTTTGCTGGAGAAAAATGCAGCAATCTGTGTAGTAAAAATTTACAACCTTAGAAACCCTATGGGACAGTTCTATTCTGTCCTATGTGCCTCTCTGTGTTGGAATCAACTGGGTGGCAGTCGGTTTGGGTTTGGGGTTTGAGTGGTGGCTCAGTGGGAGAACTTGTGAAGGAGACATCCCCCTTCCCCTGCAATGCGTAACTCATGCTCAGCTACCACCTGTCGGTCCCTAGAGGCTTGCATGTTGCTATGATACCAAACAGGTTTTAGTGGAGCTTCCAGATTAAGGAGGACTATGAAGAAAAGTCTCGCAATCTACTGCCAAATGCCAGCCAATAAAAACCCTATGAATCACAATGGTCTGATCCCCTTGTGCATGGCATCACCACAAGTTGGGGGTGCTTGATGACTGCTAACCACGTCAAAGAAGCGGAGACACAGATTAGCATGGTCAGTGTTGGAAAAGGAATGCCACGTAAAGGTATATCCTGGATTACAAAGATTTAGAAGGGCACAGAAACACTGAAACATTTAAGTCCTCCTCACTGAAGAATAGTCCTGCCCTTAGACCAGAGCAGATGAGGCTCCATACTTTGAAGTACTTACTGTAGTACTTTCTAAATCCCCCTCCACTGCTTAAGGAGTTCTGGTGGTGTAGCAGCTACAAATCAGGTTGCTAACTCCAGGGCAGGGTCAGCAGTTTGAAACTACCATCCACTCTGTGGGAGAAAAAGGAGGCGTTCTGCTCCCGTATAGATTTACAGCCTCCAAATTCCTATGCAGGGTTGCTATGAGTCGAAACTTATTCCACCACATACCATCACCACCTTCACTCCGTGGTACCAGGTGTCTGATTCCAGCCCTGCTGGTCTAAGGAGTCATCTAATGCTAAAGTTGAAAGGAATCTTAGATGCAAAGGAAATCCAACCCACTTATTATACCGATGGGGAAATTGAATCTTAGAGGTAGCAGTCACATGTCTTAACCAAGTCCCCTGCTGGTAGGAAGTGGCAGAAAAAGGATTAAAACCCAGGGTCCTTGTGGATGAACCCTGTGCTCTTTTTACTTTTCTCTGCTATAAGTATTCTTCCTTTTGTCAGCATTAGTATATTTTGTCTATTTTATCTTTCAACTAGAAGCAGCTTCATGGTAGAGGCCAAGCTCCCCAAACTGACAGGAAGAGCATGTAATGACCAACATTGCCCCAACACGAATTAACAAGGAACTGAGTTCCTTCATTACAAAAGAAAAGGCAATTTAAAGAAACCACCTGTGAGATTTCATTTTAACAGTCAATAATAATAATAATAGTAATTAGGTCTAAGAGATGAAAGCAGTAAAATCATACACATTTTCTTGGAAGCTCTTAGTTTTTTTTAAGGTTGCTACATTCTTGAGAATGTGGCTTCTACAAGCCAGAGTCAGCCAGGGAACCTGGGATCCATGGCTATTTTATTAATAAGAGGCTCATGAATGGGGAAATGTCCTGAACTGGTAGTCACTTTGATTTCCCAGCTGTAGCAGCAGCAGAAGGACTTCAAGGAAGTGGAAAAATGAAAGCAAAGGAAATCTAGCCAAAGAAAGTCAGTATCACAATGCTTACCATAGTTGCTTGGAATCAGCCCAGTTCGGCCTTTGCAGGTTCCTTTCCACCAATTGGTATCACTCTAGTAGAAAAAAATTTTCAAAAGAGTCAAATTAAGTGGTATGAAATCCAGTGTACATTCAAATCACCTTTAAAACTATTTGGCTCAGAATGTACCTGGTCTGCAAAATGTGCACTGAGCCCTGGCCACATGATATCAATTCTTCACACTTCAATAAGGTTGGTCATTCCCCTTAGCACTAAATTACAAATGTACACACACCAACCTGCAACAAGTCAAATCCACTTCACCACAAAGCCGCAAAAAGTGGGGGGAAAAAAACAACACAAAAAAACAGATAATATGAAGACAGAACAAAACTGCATTTAGTTTAGACTAACTTAAGTTGTTATTTTTCAGTCTAATTTTTCTCTTAGCTCCTAGATATTTTTTAGGCGATGAGGAAAGCTTCTTTATTTCACCTTTATTTTCTTTGAAGGAAGAACAGAAATTTTTTTTTTTTTAATTTTGTGATAAAATATATGTATTTTTTAAATTTGCCATTTGAACCAATTTTGCATGCACAATTCAGTGATGTTAATTACATTCCCTGTATTGTTGAACCTTTACCACTATCCATTTCAAAATGCTTTTAATCACCCTAAACAGAAACTCAGTACCCTTTAAGCAGTAATTCTCCATTTCGCTCTCCTTCCAGTTCTCCTGGTAATCACTAATACACTTTTATCTCTCTATATTTGCCTATTATTGCTATTTCATGTAAGATCTTACAATATATATATTTTTTAATCTGACATTTTTCTTCAGCATGGTATGTATTTTCAGGATGCATATATGTCATAGCATGTATCAGAACTTCATTTCATTTTATGACTAACTTCCCATTGTATGGATATATCATACTTTATTTATCCATTCATCTGCTGATGAACACTTGAGTTGTTTCTTCCTTTTGGTCATTATGAGTAGTGAAATAATGAATATCAGTGTACTCTGGGAACAGGGATAACTTTTTATTATAAAAAAATTAAACCTACACAAAAATAAAAAGACTAGTATAATGAACTTGCATATACCCACTTTCCAAACTATACAAATCATTTATACATTCCCAATTTAGTTTTATGTATACTCCTATCACAGTTTACCTCCCCTCCAGGATTATTTTGAAATAAAACAAATTCTAGACTTTGCTTGATTTCATTTGTAAATATAGTTACACTCCTCATAAAGTCCATTCAGGCAAAATCTGAGTGCATAAGGAGCTCTGGTAGAGTAGTGGTTACGAATCGGGCCATGAACCTTAAGGTCAGCAGTTTGAAACTACGAGCTGTTCCGCGGGAGAAAGATGAGGCTTTCTGCTCCTGTGAAGATTTACAGCCTCAGAAACCCTGTACAGGGTCGCTATGGGTCAGAACCGACTCCATGGCACATAACTACCAACCACGATACATCTATGGTCTCAACCTCAGTAAAAGCTATTATTATATTAAAAATTTGAGGTACATAAAATGGTTTGTAATAACAAATGGGCACTAGTTTATGATGCACATTAAAACATTATTGTTATTACTGTATTCTTATGTCAAAGATGTTTTATTGTATCTGAAAGTGTTTCTGTAATACTTTTTATGCATAGAAAGGCATACCACGACAAATACTTAACTGACTAATGTTAGATATGAATTATACTTTACTGCTCCAGCTATATAAAATTTGATTTAAAGACAGACTTAGGAATAGAATTTATTTGCAATCCAGGGACTGCCTGTATGTAATCTGGAGTTCAGTGAAAACACTGACTTCCAAGAGGACCTACTGGGCCAGTTAAATTCAAGGCAGAGAGGTCAGCTTAGGTGGCTACAGTGGCTGCTTTTTGAGATTCCGAAGGAATTGATAGATGACCGTGGGGCCTTGTTAAGAAGAATTTTTAAGAAAATTGTCATATGCCTAGATGAGACAAAGGCCAGGAAAGTTGCCCCAAGGAATAGTTTTCCAACACAACACACTTGCTATTCTTCAAGAGTAGCAAGGGCTGTCCTATGAGAATTTCATCGGAAAACCTTACCCCATCCACCCTCCATCTATGATCTTGCCCTTTCAAACTTTTTTTTGTTCCCCAAACTCAAAGAACATTTAAAAGCAACATGATTTGAGTCCCTCAAGGATGCCAAAACTGTTGTGTTGAAGTGGTGTACATCGAAGCAACAAATCCTTCAAGGAGAGTTGGTAGTGGTGGTGGTTGTGTGCCGTGGAGTTCGTTCCGACTCATAGTAACCCTATACAGGGTTTCCGAGACTGTAAATCTTTATGGGAGCAGAAAGCCTCATCTTTCTCCCACGGAACAGCTGGTAGTTTCAAACTGCTGACCTTGCGGTTCACAGCCCAATTCGTAACCACGCTACCAGAGGTCCTTTAGAAAGATGAAAATTCTTCCTTGAGAAATGTACAGATCTAGATGGAGCATATGTCAAGAAACAACAGCCTCACATTTTGATAATTTTTGTTTAACAAAGGTTTGTATGGTTTTATAGCAATACTTTTAAATGTACCCTTCCTTGTATGTATGTGTATAATCTATCCTCGCACCCTTTCTTAAGCAAATAAGAGCTTCATATACAATTTCATTACACCTCGCTCTTTTCACTTTAGCAAAATATACTGAAGTTAATTATGTGGTGGAGTCCTGGTGTGGCGCTGCAGGAAAAGCAGTGGTGTGCTAACCACAAGACTGGTGGTTCAAATCCACCTACCCCTCCTCAGAAACCCTATATAGGATAGTTATGAGTCTGAACTGATTTGATATCACATGTCAACAATAACAATAAGAATATAGATATTCTTCCTTTTTTTGTTGTTGTTGTTGATATATTAAATTTTATTTATTTTCCTACTGATAGACCTATGGGCTACTTCCAGTCTTATGTTATTACAAATTGTGCAGAAACCAAGACTTGTGTCTATGAGTTTCTATATAATTGCCAGTATAGACCCACATTTAAATAATATACAGTGTATGACTACATAAAACAGTCTTATTTTGGATAAATTTTGTTCGTATGTGGTACTACAAAATGTTATACGGGCTTACCATGTCAGTAATATAGATAATATCCCCTTCTTCAAAGTACAATTCATCTGGCTAAAAGAGAAAATAAAGTTTTACTCCATGTGATTTTTAATAAACCAGAATATAATAATCATATATATTTCAAATCATACAATATTCTTACAGAAATGCATTTTATGTATTTAAATCAGCACACAAAATAAAATGTATGTGTAAGAAAAATAAAACATGTGTAATTGCATCAACTCTGACTCACGGCAAACCCGTGTGTGTCACAGTAGAACTATGGCTGTTTTAGATGCAGCTTGCCAGGCCTTTCTTCAGATGCATCTATGAAAAGTTTTGTTAGCAGACGTGTGAATTAACTATTTGTACCACCCAAGGATAAAACATTCACAGAATGTAGAATTTGTCTTTTGATGATCTTCAAAGAATTACACAAACAGCAAGTACGGACTACCAGACTGCTATGCATACACACGTATCTTATGCTCTTTCACCCTGAAAGAAAAACATTTTTATATCAAAATAAAATAACAATATAGCTTATTCCTCTTAGAAATTCCAAAAGGTAGTGTATATCTATTTTCCCAAAATAGTACTCTATTTTCTATATTTAAAATAATTATATTCTAGAATTAAAACCATGGGAAACAGGCAGAAACTTGGCTCTCTCCTAAGTGACTAGACTTCAATCCTTTAGTTTTTTTAGTATCAACATCTGCTATCTGCCTAGTTTGAAAAAGCCATTATCCTACCTCTTCTTGTCAGAGAGAAGAAAGATTTCATATAGGGGAGTAATTAATCCACAAGTGAACCACTAGAAAGGCTAAAGAGCATAAAGATTAAAAAATAAAAATTCCAAACAGTCTGAAAACCTTCAACAGTTCTGGGTTAGTGAATTACAGTAAGTTACCAGTTCAATCTTGGACCAACCAAGAGTCTTACAAACAAGTTAGGCAATTTAATTAAACATCTTCCTTTTCCCATCAGTAGATAAACACCAGCATGACTTTATGAGGATACAGTATAATGTTTACTGATAACAAACCTCAGATACCAGGAAATGTTTATGTTGTCATGTCGAATGAAAAATATAGGGCACAAAATATGCATGAAATATGCATGGAAACTTTCCCAATTACTCTATCATTGATATATATTATTATCATATATGATTTGACTACAGAAGATTTTTTTTTTTAAAGCCTTTCATGTTTTTGCATTACAATCACTGTTACATACCAATAAAAAATTATGCTATTCAAATAAATTCTTTCATCTACTCATTTCAAGAGCTAGATGAACCATTTCAGGAGGCAGTATAGAATCAAGAACTGATGGTATTGAAAGAAGATGTTCAAGCCACACTGAAGACAAAGGTGACTAACAAGGCTCCAGGAATTGATAGAATACAAACTGAAATGGTTACAGCAGTACATCGACAGGGAACTGCCAGAAGTTCAAGCCGGATTCAGAAGAGGACACAAGACGAGGGTTATCACTGCTAATGTCAGATGGATCTTGGCTCAAAGCAGAGAATACTAGAATGATGTTTACTTGTACTTTACTCAGTGTACAAAGGCATTCAACTGTGTGGATCATAACAAACTATGGATAATACTGAGAAGACTGGGTATTCCAGAACACTTAATTGTACTTATGAAGAACCCATATATAGACCAAGAGGCAGTCATTAGAACAGAGTAAGGGGATGTTGAATGTTTAAAATCAGGAAAAGCATGTGTCAGGGCTGTATCTTTTTTACCATATTTATTTAACCTGTATACTGAGCAAACAATCTGAGAAGCTGAACTATATGAAGAAGAACGTGGCATCAGGATTGGTGGAAGACTCATTAACAACCTGCAATATGCAGATGCTATTACCTTGTTTGCTGAAAGCAAAGAAGACTTGAAGATCAAAGATTAAATAAAGCATTCAGTATAGATTGCACCTCAATAAAAAAGGAAATGAAAATCCACACAACTTGATAATAAATAACATCATGATAAACAGAGAAAAGATAGAAGTTGTCAAAGACTTCATATTGCTTGGATCCACAAACAACACTCACGAAAGCAGCAGTCAAGAAATTCAGTGATTTGCATTAGGCAAATTTGCTGCACAAGACCTCTTTAAAGTGTTAAAGAGTAAAGATGTCACTCTGAGGACTAAGGTGGGCTTAGTCTAGGTCATGGTATTTTCAATAACCTTATATGCATGTGAAAATTGGACAATAAATAAGAAATGTCAGAAAAGAACCAGGCTTTTGAATTGTGGACCTGGAGAAGAATACTGAAACTACAATGGACTGTCAGAAGAACAAACAAATCTATCTTGGGAGAAGAACAGCCAGAATGCTCCATAGAAGTAAGAATGGTGAGGTTTTGGTCTCTCATTCTTTGGACATGTTGTCAAGACGGATCAGTCCCTAGAGAAGGATATCATGCTTTGTAGAGTAAAGGGTCAGTGCAAAAGAGGAAGACCACCAAAGAAACAGATTGATACAGGGATTGCAACAATGGACTTAAACGTACCAAATGTGAGGAAGATGGAGGACTGTTCAGTTTTGATCTGTTATACACAGGATTGCTATGAGTCCAAACAACACGATGGCACATAACAACAACTCATTTTTTAATTTGTTTACTTACTCTCAGTGGTGAATTAGGCAATAAAAATGACTCTTCACGGGTAATTTATAAAGCTTCAAAGCTGATCTACATTACTATAACTATTTCCTGAATATAAATGAAGACTACCAGCTATATCACATTTTAAGCAAAAACAATACATGAATATTCAGATACATTACGCATTTAACTATAAAAATTATCAAATGATTATTAATAACACTGAAATAAAAATGGTTTTGTTTCTTTGAAAAGGCAGAAATGTTTCTAAAGCATTTGTACCTTTTACTGTTTGCATTAGAAGCTAGAGCTACAAGGCCCTGGCTAGGTGCAAATGGTTTACATGTCCAGTTGCTAACTAAAAAGCTAGAGGTTCAAGTCCACCCAGAGGTGCTTTAGAGGAAAAGCCTGGCAAACTTCTTCCAAAATATCAGCAACTGAAAACTTTATGGAGCAGAAAAGTGACAAGAAGCTAGACAGGGCAGCAAGGCTACACACACAGACCCTCGACAACAAAGATACAGAAACCAAATGAAACGGAAGCAATCCTGGAACCCTGAGCTTCAGATGAAGGCATAGAGAAGCAGAATAAATGCTTATTAGGAGAGAGAATTGAACAGATGTGGCCAAAAAGTGTCAGACTGGTGATCAGTGCTGGCCGACTAGATGCAGCATGCACTTTCAAGCTTTTGTAAGCAACTTCAGTAACAAGACAGCATGCTGGCATTGTGGAAACATATGGGTGACTCATGGAGATAAAAGTGTGATTTTATCCTGTTCCCCATACTCCCCTGGTGACCAGAGGTGAGGCCAGCCCCACCCACATACACCTACAGGGAAGCTCCCACTCTCCCTGGGTTTAGAGCTGCAGAGAGGTGAGAGCCACAGTTATGCACACCATTAAAGGAGTTAATCCTGTTCCAGCGGGCCCTGCTACAAATCTGCAGAGTCAGCCCTGACTAGCCGTGGACTAGTACTCACTAGGAGAAGCAGCTGAACAGACGCATGGGGGTGGATGAAAGAGAGAGGAAACAGGTTATCTGTGCCAGCCAACCAGATACAACAAGGCCAACTTGAACGTTCACAAGCAGTTTTGAAGGCAAGAGGGCAATATACAAGAAGATGGATGTTGGCAAAAGAATGATAAATACAGGGAGTTATGCAAGGGTTAAAGGGGATGGAGGTAAATCGTGTTATATCCACAACCTTGAAACAACAGTGTTCTGTGAGTAGATACAGACAGATACATAGCCTGAAGGGGCATGGGAGGGAGAGTGAGAGTACACCCATAAGGTCTGAAAGAGGATATCTTATGTGGTATTAACTTTTGCTGCAAACACACCTATGAATGTGGTGAAGCATACAGAGGGCAAAATGATGAAAACTTCTTAAATATGATCAAACATCTTAAGGCATTGAGTACCTGGCCCTGGGGTTCAGGATCACAGTCTCAGGGGACACCATGGCCAACTGGCATAACATAGTCCATAAAAACAATGTTCTACATCTTACTTTGGGAAATAGCAACTAGGATCTTAAAAGCTCATGGGTGGCCATCTAACTGCAACTACTGGTCTCTCCATGTGCAGAAGAAAGAAGAGTGATGAAAACTGAAGATGCTTGGAATCAACTAGGTCAGTGGACATGTCAATGGAGCATGTGAACATCAGACACCACGACTCTGAGACCAGGAGAATTAGATGGTATCCAACTGTCACTACCAACAGCTCTGAAAGGGATCACATTAGAAGGTCTGGATAGATGTCAAAAAGAGGGCTCACTCTCTATCATCATAGCACTCCAGCTAGATAGAATGACCAGCCACTTTAATAGGAAGGTTAACAATTTTAACATCAATTGGCTATCTCTCCTTGAGAAGCACTAAGAGAGGCACAATGGTTACACATTCACCTGCTAACTGAAAGGTTGGTGGTTCCAACCTACCAGCCACTCTGCCAGATAAAAGCCCTGGTGATCTATTTCTACAAAGACTATAGCTTAGGAGACCCTATGGAGTAGCTCTAGTCTGTCCTATAGGGTTGTTATGAGTTGGAAACAACTGGACTCCACACAGCACGAGATAGGAGAGGGGCAGTGATGGTTCAATAGTAGAGTTCTTGCCTTCCATGCAGGAGACCTGGGTTCAATTCCTGGCCAATACACCACATGCACAGACACCACCGATGTGGTGGAAGCTAGAGTTTTGCTATGATTCTGAACAGGTTTCATTGGAGCGTCTAGACTAAGTTGAGACATTGGAAATCTACTGTCAAAACCCAGTCAATGAAAACCCTATTGATCACTATGATCCAATCCAATTGAGAATGGAGTTCCACGAGCAGAGACTGACTCAGTAGCACCTAACAACAAGGAATGGGAGGAAAGAATTAAAAAAGTGAACTAGTATAAGGAAAACAGAATGTATGGGAGCAATAGCATTTTTTGAGTAACTCTGAGTTCCCTGGAGGTTTGAAAATATTCAATGACTTAAGAAGATCTTTCCTATCTTATAGCCATCATGGGCCATCTTATTCTTTGCTTCACCAAGAGCTAACCTCACCAGTGTGTATGTCTTACAATAAATCGTCTTCAATAGTGCCTTCAGAGAAGTGAAGAAAATCAACTCTCTCCAAAAGTTTTAGCCTACTACTAAAATTCCAAGAGTCAAGTTTGCCTGAATTTCCATGCTGAATAGATCATTCATTCACCCTTGAAACAAAAAGGCAAAATATGAAAAAGCACCTTATGAAACAAAATGTACAGAAACACACACCGTAATTTGTCTTTCTCATAAAAAATAAAGCTGAGAACAGTTACAACTCTTAATGTCTTAAGTGATTCTTGTCCTTCGTGGTTTGGTAAAGTACACCATTTGGAAAATGTCACTGAGCACGGTCATTTCAAATACTTCTCAGTGCTGTGTTTCGGTTTTTAAATTAATGGTTGATGCTCAGAGGTGGTGTTTACCACAAGCCACCATTAGGTCAGACTTGCTTTTCAGTTAAGACAACAACAGGGTGGTCGATTGCAGCCAGCTAAAAGGAGGTCTTGCTATATTTTCATCCTGAGAAATGACAGTAGAGAGTTGATACTCTTTTTTAATCAATAGCTCCCAGACACACAATAGCATTACCTGTAAAATATCTTCTTCCAACAAAACTAGATGCAGTTTTCCCTAACCTAGCTATGGAGATGGGCTACCAAATTCTTCAGACTGTTGGCTAGAAGATAAGGTAGTTTTATGACTATAAAACTTTAGATAGATAACCTATAAGATTCACATTTTCTGTTAAAAAACCACCAGCAGGGCACTTAATGTAAAAAGATCTAGTTTTAAATTCCTGGCATCGCATTCATGGAACAGAAATCGGAAAACAGTGACACAATCTAGAAAGCACTTCTGTATTTCCAGCTTGTTCTTTGGTTTTTAACCACATTCCTCCTTTGCTGTCTCCTTGAAGAACCATAGAGGTTTCAGAACAAGTAAGTTGTTGGCCACTGGGATGTTAAAGGGATGAGTACAAACTTGGTCACACATATGTCCATTCAAAGGTATGCATTTTGTTGATTTATGAAAATATATCTTTCAAGGATGGTTTGAGAAAAATTGTGATATAGTTTAGAAATTCTTCAGATTTGTCCATTTGGGGTCCACAAAAATGAAAAAAGAAATTAATTAAATTCTCTATAGAAATTTTAAATGAATAAATATATAGTGTTTTGGAGACCTGGTATGGCACTGTGGGATAATACACTGGACTGCAAGGTCGGTTTGAACTGCAAAATGGGCAGTTCAAATTCACCAGCCACTGCTTGGAAACCTCATATAGGGTTGCTATGAGTTGGAACCAACTCCATGGCACTTAACAACAGCATGTAGTGTTTTACTATGTGGCAGGAACCTGTCTGAACATTTACAAATATTATCTAATTTAAACCCCGCCCTCCAACAATCCTATGAAGAAAAACCAGTTGCTGCTGATTCCATTTCAACTCATAGTGACCCCGTATGTGTCAGAATAGAACTAGGCTCCACAGGGTTTTCAACAGCTAATTTTTCAGAAGTAGATCACCAGGACTTTCTTCCAAGTACCTTTCATTTACTGGCCAAGCACTTCAACACCACAAAACCCCAACAACCAGGGATTTCACAACACTCTGAGGTAGGTGCTATTCTCACCACCATGTTACAGTTGAGGAACTAGCCCATATAACAAGTACAGGGTACAAGACCACTATCTATGCTAGTTCTCATACTGAAGGGTGCATGACCAGGTTTAAAGAGAGTAGCTGGGGAAAGTCCCTCCCAGAAAGTAGCAGCATAACAAAGGCTGCAGCCGTACCTTACACTTGCAAAACCCGAATGACCTCCTTTAATTCTCACAACAAACAACCCATTAGGCAGGGCTGAGTCGTGGGTGGGTCGTGGGTATTATCTCCATTTCACAACAAAGGCTCAGATGTTGAAGAACTTACCCCAAATTACACAATGAATGGGTAGAGGGTTGGGCTCCTACCTTTGGATTCCAACTCCAGAGTTTCTTCCTCTGCATGTTGTTGTTAAGTACCATGGAGTCAGATAGTGACCCTGTACAGGGTTTCCAAGGCTGTTAATCTTTATGGGAGTAGAAAGCCTCATCTTCATCCTGCAGAATGGCTGGTAGTTTCAAACTGCCAACCTTAAGGTTAGCAGCCCGATTCCTAACCACTGCGCTACCAGAGCTCCTTGTTCTGCATAGGGTACTGTAAACCTAGGGATGCTCAGCCAACAGTTCACCAGCAAAGTCCTGCCAGCTTCCCTTTGGAGATCAATACACCTCCAGCACACAGAGAATGATGAGAACATACTTGGCCCATCAGAGATCTTCACCAGCCTCTTCATCCAGGCCACCCAGGTCTCTGAAGGATGCTGTTATTGGATATGGACTTGTTGTTGTTGTGATGTGTTGTGGAGTCAGTTCCAACTCATAGCGACCCTGTACAGGGTTTTCGAGGCTGTAAATCTTTATGGGAGCAAAAAGCCTCCTCATCTTTCTCCCACAGAACAGTTGGTAGTTTCGAACTGCTGACCGTGAGGTTCGCAGCCTGATTCATAACCACTACACTACCAGAGTGTTGTTGTTAAGTGCCATTGAGTCGGTTCCAACCCATAGCAACCCTGTATAAGGTTTCTGAGGAGCAGCTGGTGAGCTTGAACTACCGACCTTGCAATTCAAAGGGCTTTGCAGTCTGGTGCATTAACCCACAGTGCCAGTATGCTACCAGAGTAGGGGGTAGGATAAGAATTAAACAAGACTGGACCACACCAGGACTATTTCATCTTCAAACAAGAATGTAAAATGGGTTGGCACGAAGATCCCGGAGCCACAGCTGTCCAGTTTTCTATCTGTCCAGTGAATCGGCAATGCTGAAGTCATCATTGTTGCCCCCACCTCTATAGGGAGAACAGTAGCCACAAACTGGGCCCCAGACTCCCCGAGGAGGGTGCAGCACCTGTCAGTCACAGTCCCTCTGAATTCAGCTCAGTCCAGCAATCTTTCCTGGTTCCAATGACTTGAAGGAGGCCAGGTCAGTTTGGGATGTAAAGTGCTATATTCACCTCTCTAGAGAATATGGCCACTGTTGGTGGGCAGAAAGAACAAAGAGCTCCCAGCATTGTTAAGAGAAAGCTTCACTCAGAAAAGGAATTTAACTCAGCTCTGAGAATGATATTCAAAATACTGAAATACTGGTACAGCCTGGGTACTCAGCAGACATGATGTGCCCTCAGAGGAACTGGAGGCTTCCTGTTCAGCACCATAGTACCCCTTAATAGATGGCTGTTGTTGTTGTTGCTGTTACGTACCATGGAGTTGGTTCCGACTCATAGTGACCCTGCATAGGGTTTCCGAGGCTGTTACTCTTTAGGAGCAGAAAGCCTCAACTTTCTCCCACAGAACAGCTGGTAGTTTAGAACTGATGACCGTGAGATTAACAGCCCGATTTGTAACCACTACACTACCAGAAGATGAAAAGGGGTACAGTGTGGGCTACTAATGACCAACAGGTACATTCAGGATGAACTGGTGCCTTGGGACCAAGGGTATTAAGAAATACAATTCTTTCTTCTCTCTTCCTCTAACATCTTATTTTTGCTGCTGTTAAATGCTGTTAAATGAATGTGTTAAATGTCTGCTTTTTCCTATGCTTTCAATTCAATGCAACTAAGATAGCACTGCACTGCTAACCACAAGGTCAGAGGTTCAAATTCATCATCTGCTCCTGGGAAATGCTATACAGGATCACTATGAGTCGAAGCCAACAGAAAGGCACTCAGCAACAAGATAACAAAGCAGTAGAGAGACTCCATCCTGGATCAGAAATGGGGGTAAATCAGTCACTGTATCTTCTAATAGTAATCATGAAACACAAACCAAATCTACTGCCATGAAGTCAATTCTGACTCACAACAAACCTATATGAGGTTTACACACTCATCTTTCTCCCAAGGAGCAGCTGGTGATTTTGAACCCTGGACATTTCCGTTAGCAGCCAAACAAAGCCTAAGCCACAGTGCCACCAAGGCTCCTTCATTATAACTACTATTTTCATGTTACAGGCAAAACAAAATAACTGAGGCACAGAGAGAAGTGAGGAAAGTCTCCTAAAGTCACACAGGTGCTAAAGTCAGAACACTGTCTGTGCTAGTGTAAAGTCAGAACGCTGTGCTCTGCTGCCTCCGTAGACACTGTGCTAGTGAATAGAACTGCAGAGGTGGGGAAGTCTTTATGCAAGAGGAGTATCTGAGCTAGAGATAGACTCGATGTCATCAGTCCAGAAAGGGATCTCAAATGGGCTGTTGCCGTTAAATGCTGTCAAGTCGATTCCAACTCATAGCAACCCTGTATAAGGTTTCTGAGGAATGGCTGGTGAGCTTGAACCGCTGACCTTATGGTTCAAACCAACCTTACAGTCCAACGCATTAGCCCATACTGTGAGCCAAATCTAAACTAGATGGTCCAAGAAGGAAAGAGAGAAAAACGGCTGGAAAGATGGGCTGGTCTGTGGGGCACATATCCTTAGTTAGGTGATGGGGTTAAAACAATATTTTAAGGAAATCAGTCTGGTTGATATCTGTAAAGTTAGTAACGACACAGGTGGTGAGGAACCAAAGAAGGAACAGGGCAGTGAGAAAGGACAAAGGTGATGAGCAATAGGAGTCCTGGAGAGGTGCTGTAGGATAAGCACTGGACCGTCAGGTCAGTTTGAACTGCAAGGTTGGCTCTAATACTTGCTGCCATTGACTAGCATCACCAAGTGACAGTATTTAAATATTCATCTCACTCCAGCGTCACAGCAGAACAGTTAATATTATTCTCATTTTCAAATGAGTTAATCAATGGTAACAAAAGACTAAGTGAATTTACACTGCGAGTAAACAACAGACTTGGGATTTGAAGGCTGGCCCTGGGCTGAACCCATTGAATCAATGGAACCATTTTTTTCTGTGCCACCGTTTTAGAGCCTTTAACTTTGGGGGACAACAGGGTACAGTGTAAGTCCAGACAACGCCAACAGCAAGCTGGCTACTGCAGAGGTTAATGGAGAAGAGTCAATGACAGCTGGTTTCTGTCTCCTCTGCCTGTTAGCTGTCTGCCAGACACTCTGCTTCCACTTTTATTCTTCTAGACTGTTTTCCATGCCTCAGGTACACTGAGTCTTCTGTACCCAAAACCCTCCAAAGGGCTTCCTACCTTTGTTGTTGTTATTAAGTGCCATTGAGTCGGTTCTGACCCATAGAGACCCTGTATAGGGTATCTGATGAACAGCTGGTGAGCTTGAACTGCCAACCTTGCAGTTCAAACAGCTTTGCAGTCTGGTGCATTGGGCAGCACATAATACAAATGAGATCCTTGTTGGGTCCTTCATGATCTGCCCTTCCTCTGCCCTGTCACCTGAACTCATCTCTTACCTTCCTCTCCCTGATTGCTACTTAACAAGCCACGCTCCTCTTCCTATTTCTAAAACTCACCAAAGATGTTCCTTACACATCATTTCCCTGATATACACAAGACTCCCTCCCCATCACTTCCTTCAGATCTCTAGTGATGTGTCACCTTTATAGCACAGCTATCCCTAAATACCTATCAAAAACATCACACTCTAAGTTCCAGGCTGGGAATTCCCTCCATGGCTGATAACTCCCTCTTTGGGTGATCAAGTGGAAAAATATGCATCGTACTCTATGCAATGAAATATACAACTCCTGGAATATAAAACTAGACCCTTCGTCTATCTACCATGCAAAGAGAGAGGGTATGCATGAAAGTTCATGATGGAAATTTTCCTATTGTATGCCGTCTTTAGTAAGTGTTGCCAAAACAATAATGATAATTAACACTCTTCCTTCCCTTCACTGACCTCTTTGTCCCTTACCCTCTATACCACTTAGAAGCCCAACAGCCGCCTTCCTTTGTCTGTTTACTGTTGTTCTCTCCTCACTAAGCTATAAGCTCCATGAAATCATCCTTTGTACTATCGCCAACATCTGGCCCAATGCCTAGTATATACGAAAACCCAAACCAATCTGCTGCCACAGAGTCAATTGTGACTCAGAGCAACCCTGTAGGACAATGTAGAACTTAGAGCTTCCAAGGCCTCATGGAGTTTCCAAGGCTATAATGGAGTCCTGGTGTACTACTGTAGGATAAGCACTAGACAGTTAACCACACAAGGTCAACAGTTCAATCCCACCAGCCGCTCCTTGGAAATCCTATGAGGTTGAACTGACTCAACGGCATTTGAAAACATGTTTACAGAAACAAACTGCCATATCTTAAACATGGTGGATTTGAACTCCCAACCTTTCGGTTAGCAGCCTAGTGCTTAACCACTGTACCACTAGGACTCCTTATCCAACACATATTAAGTGTTTATTACAGAATGATTAAGTGAGTAGATTTATGAACTGACTACAGAAACTATATCAACAGGAAGTTCATGCAACAGAAACTAAAGGGCTCTGAGAGGTTGGTCGTTAAGTCAGCTTGAGGCAGAGGGTCAGGGGGTGAAGCAGGGAATGTTAGCTACAGTGAGAAGAGTCAGAGAGAGGATGACTAAGACACAGTCACTTGGTGACCAAAAGAAGACACTGCCACTACATTGGTGGAATCAGCATAAGACAGACACATGACTTTGTGAGGGGGAGGATATGAAAATTCCCCTGGAGTTTAGCTTTTAAATCTATGTCTGCAGTGGGAAATGACCAGGTAGTCACTTAAGAGCAATGGGCTTTTCAGAGTCCCTGGATGGTGCAAATAGTTAATTCACTCAGCTACTAACAAAAAAGTTGGAAGCTCATGCCCACCCAGAGGCACGTCAGAAGGAAAACCTGCCAATCTACTTCCATTGCAAACCCTACAAAGCGCAGCTCTATTCTAACACATATGCCGTTCCCACTGACTCAAAGTCCACTCAATGGTAACTGGTTTAAACAAAGATGGAGATGACCATTTAAGTCAATGGCATTGTCAGTTTAAAAGTTAAAAACTGAATACTTACAGTTCTGGGTTCAAATGTATACAGAGCTCTGAAGACTTTAACTTGTCCTAAAAGAGAGGAAGGGGCATACAATCAATTCATTCATTTCTGAATTTGCTCTAAATGACATTATTCATTCCAACCCTCAGAATTCCCTAATTAAAACCCCTTGTGAGAAATTTATTTTATAATTAAGTGCTTTCTACCTAGAAGGTATTTTTAAATTGTGTTAAATGAATAATAAACACACTACTTTGCTTCCTCCTTTCTAGTAGCAAGAGTTACAGAATTCATCATACTTACCTTCTTGTCACACAAATAGTCTCTCCAATCTTAAATATAAAAGTGAGCATCTTAACACAAAAAGATACTAACGTGGCAATCTCCAGTGTATGTTGTCTCGTGGCTAAGAGCCATCAAGTCAGTTCCAACTCATAGCAAACCTGTGTAGGGTTTTCTGAGGAGTGGTTGGTGGGTTTGAACCATTGACCTTGCAGTTAGCAGTCCAGTGCTTTTCCTACAACGCCACACCAGGACTCCTTTTAGTATTCTTAAATGAGTGGCTTAGGAATTTTTTTTTTTCCCCCAAAACAAAGAAAAAAATACCATGGAAGAAAGAAGTACCTCTATGAGGAACATGTGATTCCAGAAAGTCCCAAGATAAATAAGAGGGTGTAATAACTAAGCAAAGAGAAAGTATAATGGATTTGCCTCCATTATACTAACCTTTCTGTATATGTTCTTCTTTCGAGTTTCCATAACCCTCTGTGCCTGAGCTCTCTACTGCTGCGGTAACAGAAATGCCACAAGTGGATGGCTTTAACAGAAATTTAATCTCTCACAGTTTTATTCTCTCAAATCAGTTATGACTCATAGCAACTCCATATAGGTTTCCAAGGAACGGCTGGTGAGTTTGAATCGCCGGCTTTGCGGTTCAAACCAACCTTGTGGTCCAGTGCTTATTCTACAGTGCCACACCAGGACTCTAGGAGTTTGAACTCAGAGTACCAGCTCTTGAGGAAGGCTATCTCTGTCTCCTGGTCCTCATTGGTTCTCAGAGCAGCAACCCTCAGGTCCAAAGGATGCCCATCACTCTCTGGTTTTTTCTTGATGATCGTAGGTCTCGTTCTCTCTGCTTGCTTCTCTTTTCTCTTAAGATAAAAAGTGATGCAGGTCTTACCATAGAAACCTTGTAAGTCCGTCTTCTGCCTATAACTGATTGGAATACTTAAAATGGGGACTACAACGTGCCCAGTGAAGGAGGCTTCCTGTGGATCCTCTGCAATACATAAGACTATAGGTGGAAGCCTGAACCACACCCAGATCTCCAGAGATGGGAAATTCCCACTTGAAAGGACAAGCAGACCAACCTGGAGTGGCTAGAAGAACAGAAGATACTACTTGAAAGAAAGACCT
>NW_006408532.1:21598514-21600471 GCF_000296735.1 Chrysochloris asiatica | reverse complement strand
TCAGTCTAGGAGCGGAGGTCCCTAGGACCATCAAGGGAGAAGAGCAGAGAGCGGGACCCTACCCAGAGAAGCAGTGATGCCTGAAATGGAGGCAGAGATGATGACGTGGAGCGATGGAGCAGCTGGAGACTTTAGATCCAGAGAGGGAGCGCGACCGTGTGCTGAAGACCTGGGAGGGGTACGGGGGAAGGATTGCATGGAAGGGATTGTAACCATGGCAATGAGATGATATACGATAGAATGAATGTAAAACCAATGTTCTCCCATGTAAACTATCACGTAATTCACAATAAAACATTAAAATAAAAAAAGTGATGCCCAGTGAAACTCTCCTTATATTGGATCAGGACTATAAGCTGATAAAGGGTATTGCATCCCACCCTAATCCCCTTACCACTAATTGGCTGATATTACATCATTTCACATCATGTAGGATGATTACATGATTATACTTACTACCAGTGAGATTCGTGGTCCAGTAACACTGATAAATGGTTTGGGGCAGTATAATTCAACCCATGTTGCTGTTGTTAAGTGCCGCTGAGTGGACTCCGACCCATAGCGACCCTGTATAGGGTTTCTGAGAAGCAGCTGGTGAGCTTCAACTTCCAACCTTGCAGTTCAAACGGCTTTGCAGTCTGACGCATTAACCCACAGCGTCACACCAGGACTCATGGCATCCTGTATTATTGTCACTGAGTAGCTGGTCTGTCTCAGTTGAGGGCAGAAACCTTGACTTGTTCAATTTCCCAGCATCTATCTAGCATTTAGTATGTACTTGATGTTTTCTAAATAAACATATAAATAAATGAACAAGCTGGAAGAGTCTATAGTTGTCCAGAAATGTCCTTTTACGAGACAGATAGGTTTAGGAAAGATACTAAAATAGAAAGAGTGCCTATTAAAAATGTGGTAAGAGTTCACTGTCTCAGCACTGCATAAAATTTTAGAGATCACTTTGTATACCATATCATTTAAAACAATGGCCTTCAAATTGCGATACAAGAAAACTAATTCAGAAATGATTTACATTTATCTTATTCCTTTTCACTCCTATTTTAAAAAAATGTGTTATACAAACTTTGTTACATACACACAATGGAATATTATGTTGAAGAATAACAACGAATCTGCAAGGCACCTTACAACTTGAAAGAACCTGGAGGTTCTGAGTGAAATTAGTCTATCACAAAAAGGGTCGCTGTAAGTCAAAACAGACCTGACAGCACTTATTAACATTTCCCTCATACCCATCTTTTCTGCTTTCTTTTGCTCAATGCACTTATCATTTTTCATTATGTTTACTTGGATTTTTTATTGTATATTTCTCCTATTAAAATAAACTCCATGAGATAAGAAAAATATATATTCTATTAAGATCTCTAGGTAGTGCAAACAGTTAAGCACTTGACTACTAATCAAAAGGTCAGCAATTCAAACCCACACAGACATGCTTCAGAAAGCAGTCCTGGGGATCTGATTCCAAAAGATCACACAGTCTTAAAAACCCTAGGGAGCAGTTCTACTCTGCACACATGGGGTGGCAATGAGTCAGAACTAACTAAAAAGCCACCAACAAAAACATGACATATTAGCATGGCATCATATATTCAAGGGGATTTCAAAAGGTTCATGGAAAAATTCCATTATCTTTGAACTCCATGTTTCCATGAACTTTCTCATTCCCCTCATATATATGTGTGTATATAAGGAGCTCTGAGCTCTGGTAGCATAGTAGATATGAATCGGGCTGCTAACCTCAGGGATCAGCAGTTCAAAACTACGAGCTGTTTCGCAGGAGAAAGATGAGGCTTTCTGCTCCCATACAGATTTACAGCCTTGGAAACCCTGTACAGGGTCGCTATATGTCAGAACTGACTCCACGGCACATAACAACAACAACAACAACAAAATATGTATGTGTGTGTGTGTATATATATATATTCGTATATATGTA
>NW_006408532.1:21595812-21597539 GCF_000296735.1 Chrysochloris asiatica | reverse complement strand
CAGCTGGTAGTTTCGAACTGCTGACCTTGCGGTTCACAGCCCGAGTCGTAACCACTACGCTACCAGAGCTCCTTAGAGGTTTTCAATAATTCACTGAAAGAATGAAGCAGGGATTAATAAAGGGACTGCATAAATGCTACCCTGCAATCAAAGAAGTCTTGTCAAGGATAGGTTAGGACCCCTGGGCACTGGACCTCTCCTACTGTGACTTCATATTTACCTCTTTGCTCTGCATCTTCTACCAAACAGGGATCAAGAAAGATGGGAAGACATCTCTAGTCCAACAAGAATAGTAACACTGAGAAAAATAGCCTGGAGACAAAAATTTAGATATCACGACCTGAAACCCTAATAGAAGCACCTGGCCGCAGGCAGACAGCCCATGAAGATAATGCTTAAAACTAACAACTGCAGAAGGCACCCCATTTCCAAAAAGCCTGTGCCCCTTTACTAAAAAAAGATGAATATTCACCATACCACTCCTCCTAATTAATATGTATTAGCTCACCCTTAGAGGAAGAGACCCCCCATACCTTTATAAGCCAGTGCACCGGAACCCCAGAGACAGAGACCCGCTTCTCTCTCTGAAGTATACTTTTTGCTTTGCAGTACAGAGCTTCTAAGTGAATGCTTATTGTTTGTGTGTGACTGAGAAGTGGAGACTCGTGGGACTAATTCTTTTGACATCCCCCCCAACACACACACCCACCCCAAGCGAGAAGATCCAGGGGACAATGCGGCAGCCTGAGGACCATCAGTTTAGAAAAGTGCTGTCCAACATAATTTTATACAGTGATGGGAAAGTTCTGTATCTGCACTAGTCACATGCAGGTCTTGAGCACCGGAAATGTGACCAGTGTGACTGAGGAACAGAACTGTTTTGCAGTATTGAGCTGTAATTGATTTACACTGCCATATGTGTCTGGTAGCTAAAGTGTTAAGTGACGCAGGTTTAGAACATCAGAAAACTGAAAAGGACTCAATGCCCATCAAGAGACTGTGCATATCAACTCTGATTTACATAATAAGATAATCTTTTTTTTTTTTTTAATTACAATTTGTCACAGACCCTAGACTTTCTGGAGCCATGGAGGCTGGAAGATGCCCTGAAACGAGTGCCCTGACTTCAACTTTAAACCAGAAATAGCCCCTGAAGTCTTACTAAAAACTAAGCAATAGTTTAACATAACTAAATAAAAAATGCCTGCCTTGAGCATTACGCTCTTTCAAGAATTATCTACATGGGATCAAATTAACAACAGCCACTGAAAGATTAGTTAGGTTCCTTAGCGAGCTGTTCCGTTTTTGTTTCTTGGGGAGGAACAATTCAAAGAAGGGTGAAAATGGTTGAGCAACTCAAAGAATGTGTAAAGGTGGTGTTGTTAGTGCCGTGGAGTCGGTTCTGACTCATAGCAACCCTGTACAGGGTTTCTGAGGCTATAAATCTTTACAGGAGCAGAAAATCTCATCTTTCTCCCATGAACAGTTGGTAGTTTCGAACTGCTGACCTTGCGGTTTGCAGCCTGGTTCGTAACCACTTGCAAGGCATAGAAACTGTTGGAATTGGTGTGTTTTGCTGTGTATATATGTTGCAGACTGTGCAGAGGTTCGAGGCCCTATAGGCCTGAGTGTAACAGATTTAGCCACTTGGCAGTTAATAGCAAATTGTTTTTCATCTTAGTGTTCAGTTATATTTATTTAATTCCAAACATGAGCCCTGGATGTCC
>NW_006408532.1:21537372-21595368 GCF_000296735.1 Chrysochloris asiatica | reverse complement strand
TACTCTGGTCTCCGAGTGTTTCTTTTCTCTCTCGCCTCTCCAGACATCCCACCTAGAGTTAGTCCGAGAAGGGAAAATGTCAGCCACTGAGCAGTCTGTCTGGCAGCTTGCATCAAGCCCGGGTGTCTGTCTTCTTTGTATCTGTTTTCTCTGTGTCTGTTTTGTCTCTCTCTCTGTCTCTTTCTCTCGCCATCGTCACCAGACACCCCATCTTCGGGTCCTCACCCCCTTGCCAAGGCCAGACCCCGGCATATATATATTCTCCATAATAATAGCAACAAAATAAATAATTGAGGGAACAAAAAAAGGATGTTGTAGACATGTCCATGAACACTGATCTGGGGGCAGGGAGTCTACAAAATATTTAGTGCAAAGAAAGCCTGTAACAGAGTAGTACTTCATGCAGCATCCCATGTGTGTTAACAAAACACATTCACACACCCATTGAATGACTATCACCAATCATGGGGAACATTCACATTAAATTTTACATTCATTATTTACACCTATTAAACTGAGCACAATTAATTTTACAATCAGTGAAGACAGTAAATGCCCTTGGATGGGCAAGGGTGAATCATTCTTTTTCTTCTAAACCTCCTAATATAGAAGTGCAGTTCAGTTCAGCATGTCTGTGGGGAAAAACTATTTAGTGATCTGATTCCCAGAGTCACATTTCTCCTGTTCTTCTATACTGTAGGGAGGCTAAGGGAGAAGCAAAAGTGAGAACTCTTGATTGGAGTTTGTTTTTACCCACACCCACATAGCATGGAGAAAGGAAACACCAAAACGGAAGGAGGAGACGCCAGTAGAAATATTTTCTGCTGACCTGATCCTCTCTCCAGAATGGCGATTAGTTATCTTGATGATTTCAAACTTTCCAAAGAGAAGTTTACAAGGAAGTAGTCTACTCTTGACCAAAATCAATAATGATACAGCTTCTTGTTTCTTTGAAGAAAAAGCAGCCATGTGATATATTGCTACTAATTTTGGAAACAATATCAACGTAAAGAACTTGGACACAATTCAATAAAAATGAAAGAGCCTGAAAACAGATTCTTGGAGGATGCTTAAACTACTGTGTTTTGTAATTATATCTTTCATGGTTCACTTCTTAAAATGCTTACAACTGAAAGCGTAAAATTTAAGGAGCCTGGAGACAGAGTGGTTTAAGCACTGGGCTGCTAACTACAAGGTTGGGAGTTCAAACCCATTGCTCCACAAGAGAAAAATGTGGTTGTCTGTTCCCATAAAGATTTACAGTCTCAGAAACCCTATACAGGGTCTGTATGTGTCAACACCAACTCAACAACAGTTAACAAAAACAACAGCTCATGATCAGTTTAACAATCCTGGACGTTCTCTCCAGAGAATAATAATGAAAGCCAATTCACTGATGTTTATTTAAAGAAGGCAGATTCATAAATGAAGTACAAATTATTGGTTGTGTCCATGTAATCATACATGCAAGCAGGCTAAATTAGATGGCATCTTTTGGTTCCCTCCATCTTGACCATTTTCTCATGAAAATCTAGTTACATATAACAAAGAGAGAAAGTGGGGCTGAGAAGACTGGGAATTACCTCAAAGTTACGAGTCAGGCTGCTAAACCTCAACATCGGCAGTTTGAAACTAACAGCTCTTCCACGGGAGAGAGATGAGGCTTTCTACTCTGTAAAGATTTGCCGCCTCGGAAACCCTGTGCAGGGTCGGAACCGACTCCACAGTATTTAACAACAACAACAACAACAACCCTGTAATTAAATTGGACCCGGGCTCAATCTATCCGGTACTTTACGCCTATCTAGCAGAGAGAGGCATGTCAATGGCATTAAAGTTTTGAGTAGGGCTGGCCTCCAGTAAGCAAGATAAGCAAATTCCCAGCCTACCACAGGCAGCAGGCTTCTCAGATTGCTGACTCCACACCTTACCAACCACACCTTTTATTTTTTTTCCTCCAACTCCGCTCTTCCCATTTAAGGAAGGGTGAATCCACTAGTCATCAGTCAAACATGTAATTTCCACACACACACACACACACACCCCTGGAATTAGGCTGATTCCAGCAAACTAACAGTTGTTCATGGGGGTTGAGCAGATGAACTAAAAGGAAGGGGATTAGAAATAGGATCTTTTACAGCAAGATAATTTTCTGCTTCTGAGGTATGTTGTGGTTGTTAAGTACCATTGAGTCGGGTATATAAACAGAAAATGTACTGGTGCACTTCTAAAGCCTAAAAACAGCACTAAGAAGGGTGTTTGCTTACAAAATTGAGCATATACAATTTCTAATCTATTTCCTGTTGGTGAAGGAATGAAGAAGCTTTTAGAGAGTCAGGAAGATAGCAAGACAGATTTTAAAAAGTAACTTCTCCACAGAATAGATAGAGGTATAAGACAAGCAACAAGAGAAGTAACTATTCAAAATACCAGGCCTCAATCACCAGATAATTACATTTATCTTCTGCTTAAGTATGTTAGGAAGCTCAGAGGACATTATGCTGAGTTAAATTGTTGTTGTTGCTGTTGCTAAGTGCAGTTGAGTTGGTTATCAACTCTGTGCAGGCTTTCCAGGGAGCTCTGGTAGCATAGTGTGTTAGGCACTAGGCTGCCAAATGCAAAGTCAGCAGTTCGAAACCACTACCTGTTCTACAGGAGACAGATAAGGCTTTGGGTTCCGGTAAAGATATACAGCCTCGGAAACTCTATATAAGATTGCTATGAGTTGCAACTGATTGCACAGCACAAAACAACCAACAGCCAACATAGCTGTTCCTGTGAAGATGCTATAAGTAAGCTCTTCTTCCACCCGAGTAGAAACTGTCTGAGGTCACGACTTCATTTCCTGAGCTTAAAGATCTGCTTAAGGGCATGATTGTTTGTTGTTGTTGTTGTTGTTGTTGTTGTTAGGTGCCATAAAGTTGGTACCGACTCAGCAACCTTATGCACAGCAGAATGAAACACTGCCCGATCCTGGGCCAACCAACCTCACTACCCCCACTACGCTTGAGTCCATCGATGCTGCCACTGGCCAGTCCATCTTGTTGGGGGTCTTCTTCTTTTTCTCTGACCCTCTGCCTTACCAAACATGATATCCTTCTCCAGTGACTGGTCCCTCCTGACAATATGTCCGAAGTATGAGAGATGAAGTTTGGCCATCCTGGCCTCCAAGGAGCACTCTGGCTGCACTTCTTCCAAAATGTATCTATTGTTTCTTTTGATTGTTTACTGAGGTTTTATTCATAATCACCCCCAACTGGAAACAACCCAGTTTTCCTTTAACTGGTGAACAAATATACTGTGACACATCCATACAATGGCACACTACTTATCCACTGACATGATTTAACTAAAGACACACATTGGGAAAAAAAGAAAAGAAACAGACTTGAAAGATAACACATGTGTGACTCCGTAAGACATGCTGGAAAAGGCGAACCCATAGGGTCAGAAAACTCACTTGAGGTTGCCACAATTTGTTGTGGTAGGGGGCAACTGATTCCAAAAGAGTGAGACAGAATTAAGCATGGTTTTAAACCAGCTCATTTCTGCAAGGGCTCAAAATGGTTTGAAGCCCTGTTGTATATTTTCATAATGGTGATGGTTACATAACTATATGAATCTGTCAAAACCCTCAGAAATATACAGTAAAGAGGGTGAATTCTATTATATGTAAATTATCCATTATTGTTACCATTGTTGTTAGGCACTCTTGAGTCCATTTCGATTCACGCAACCCTATGGGCAATGGAATGAAACACTGCCCGGTCCTGTGCCATCCTCACTTTTAAGCCCTTTCATTGCTGCTGCCACTGGATCAATCCATTTTGTTTTCTTTCTCTTTTTCACTGACCCTCAACTTTACTAAACATGATGTCCTTCTCCAGGGACTGGTCCTTCGTGATAACATGCCAAAGTATGAGAGATGAAGTCTGGCCATCTTGACTTCTGAGGAGCAGTTTGGCTGTACTTCTTCCAACACAGATTTGTTTGTTCTTCTGGCAGTCAATGGTACTTTTAATATTTTTATCCAACACAATAATTCAAAGACATCAATTCTTTTACGGTCTTACTTATTCACTGCCTGACTTTCGCATGAATATGAGGCTATTGAAAATAATATGGCTTGGGTCAGGTGCACCTCAGTACTTAAACTGACATCTTTGCTCTTGGACAGCGATGATGTAATTTCATGAAGGCAATCCCACAAAAGATACACTGGTTTTCCAAAAATTATGGGCTACTGCATTTCTCAAAATTTCACTCTCAATTTACCCCTATAATTTTCCATATGTGTGCAATAATTATTTTTGCATTAACATTCACAGCCTTGGAGTCATTAATGATTGCAATATTTTATTCTTCCAATAATAAATATGTATTTTTTAAAATGGCCTAGCCACAAAAGCAAGCCCTGGGTAGCCTAATGCATTATGAATTGGGCTGCAAATCGCAAGGTCAGCAACTGACATCTACCAATCGCTGCACAGGAGAAAGATGAGGCTTCTGTAAAGATTTACAGCCTCAGAAACCCTATACAGGGCCGCTATGAATCGGAGCCAACTCCATAACACTTAACAACAACAACACACACACATATACAACAAATGATATAAGTCAATGCACATTTATTCTTCCAACTGACTGGGAGGACTGCTATATGTAGAGCACACAGGACTTTTGAACTAAATTACCTTTAGAATCCATATACCCTATACAGGGTAGCTATGAAGCATAAGGGTACCCTAAGCATTCTACAATTTATGCCCAAGCACAGGTTTCAGTGTCCCAAAAATGTCACTGAAGTAGGCATTCTGTCATTTGGCCAGTCACACAAAGTTGAATGGAAGGTTTTTGCTGAAAATCAAGACTAATGTGAATTTCTACATATCCTAATCTACTCCTATGACTTATTATATGAATGTATGTATGTGTGTCTTTATACTGAATCTCTGAGTGAACTATATAACTTTCTGAATGAAGGTCAAGATCAAAAAAAGTTTGAAAACCACAGCTGATCAAATTAGGGTTCTGGTTTGGCACTATAGGTTAATAAGCAGTGGACTGCTAACCAGAAGGTCGGCAGTTCACACCCACCAGCTGCTCCTTGGAAACCCTATACAGGATCGCTGTGAGTCAGAAACAGCTAGGTAGCACTTAACAACATCAGAGCAATATAAAGAATGAATAACATTTCATCTACTCTGCAAGTTTTCAGAGTCAGCTAGTATATATTTTTAAGCCCTCTTCTACTCCAAAAATACAATAATTACAACCAATCTTAGAGTCTTCAAAAAGAGGAGGAGTCAAAGAATTAACTGAACAAAGGAAAATCCCTAGAAAACATGCATTTCCCATGTGCCTCTATTTCTCATATCAGTCTAGGAGAAAATTAACCTTCTTAATTTATACTTTCTGGTTATGGTTTGGGGTTGGGGATGTCACCACCTCCGAAAATTCTAAGGTTAGTAAAAGTGTTCATGTTACCTCTACTA
Organism: Chrysochloris asiatica; assembly: GCF_000296735.1. Taxonomy (NCBI): domain Eukaryota; kingdom Metazoa; phylum Chordata; class Mammalia; order Afrosoricida; family Chrysochloridae; genus Chrysochloris; species Chrysochloris asiatica. The sequence continues at coordinate 21,589,873 of NW_006408532.1, read as the reverse complement.
GGCATATTTAAGTTACTCTATTAAACATACAGGATGAAACACGATGTTTTCATCTTAAAAACAAAACAGGAGGCATTGATGATGGTATCAGGAGTCAAGGCCGGGATGAAAGGAAACAGCTGTGCTCTGCTGGGCCAACACAGGACTCCTCAGTGGTTTGTGGATTCCGGCGCTCACAAAACTAACTGATCAGCGCATAGAATCTGTACCCTTGGTATAAATCTCTAGTCCTGCCATTCCACAAAAACCCACGGCTCTTGATAATCAAAACAGAGGTGGTAATCCTTGGAAAGAAAATCAGAATGTGGACATAGCAATCTCTAAGACTTTCTCATATAAAGAAAAAGTTTCTTCCTTCACACATACATTCATCAAATCAATGCTATTTGCATGTATACCTTTTAATGATCTTACTCAGAGAAACAACTATGAACATAAAATTTTCATTCCCTCCTCTCTCCAATACCACGAATTCCCTGCTGTCTCGTCGAATCCAAAATAAAAATAAAAACAAAAACCAACCCTCAAGAATTTGATTTGTGTCTTGATTTCAGCTGCAGCAATGGCACTCTAAAAACAGTAGCCAGTGTGTTCTCCGACAAGAGGGTTCTGTTTATTAACAGTGTGCCTTTCTAATCCATTTTTCCCTTGCTTATATTTTTCAGTGCCTTTCAGTCAACTTGGTTACTTTTAAACCTTGAGGGAACATAACTCCTGATTATTTTAATTTCTTCTGCACAGTCTTACAGAAAACCCCAAACAGCAGGACTCAAAGTTTCAAATGACAAGCTCTTTGCAAACTATATCTTGACTGACTAAAATTCAGAGAAAACAAGTAAATGATCCCTGTTAGGAATTGAATAGTGACCCAAAAATACATACTGTAATCCTAACCCCTATAACCTGTGGATACACAAATATGGGAGTCCTAGTATGGTGCAGTAGGATAAGCACTGGACTGCTAATGGAAAGGTAGGCGGTTCACACCCACCAGCCACTCCTCGGAACCTCTATCCAGGGTTGCTATGAATCGGAGTTAAATGACAACAACAACATACAGATACGTGTCCTTTAACATTGATGCTATATGATTTGGATGTTGTGTGGGAGGCATGCAGAACATACTGAGGGACTGTGTGAACACTTCTGCTTGGCTGAAGTCCTGAGTGGTTGTATAGTCTTCCCTCACTCCTTTCTGGTCCACCGATTCCTTTCCCTACCTTCTTCCCTGCCTATCTTCCCCTCTGCCCTGTAATGGACTTTAAACTCTTATAGCCCACAGCAGAAAGATACAAGAGTCTGTTTTCTTAATGGGGCAGTAGTACTCTGTTCTATGGGGTCATTATTAGTTGTAATTGACTTGAGGGCACACAAAAAAGTACTAAATGCAGTTCCTGACACATTGTATGGGCCCATAAAGTATTAAAACCATAGATTCCAACTCATAGCAGCTATAAAGGACAGAGAAGAACGGCTCCACATGGTTTCTGAGGCTGTGGATCTTCAGTGGCATCTTTCTTCCACAGAGCAGTTGGTGGGTTTGAACCACTAACCTTTTGGTAAATGAACCAACACCAGTACTCCAGGAATGTCATATGTAATCGGGAAAAAATTCTTCTCTTATAGTGTACTATTGAAGGAAAACATAAAATCTGTGTTTCATTTATCATTTTGTTAAGTGCCGGTGAGTTGGTTCTGACTCAAGAAATCCTGTATAGGGTTTCTGAGGAGCAGAGTATATTTTTAGCATGACTCCTTTGTTCTCTCTGTCATCTGAGCTCACTGCAGGGAGAAAGATGTGTGGAGAGAGAAGCAGTCACAATGTCCAGTAGTGGTGGTGGTTGTTTGAACAGAACATGGGAACAGTGAATGTTTTAAAATTAAGAAAGGTATACGACAAGATTGTATTCTTTCACCATACTTATTCAACCTGTATGCTGAGCAAATCATCCAAGAAGCTGGGTTCCATGAAGAAAAATGTGGCCAAGATGGCCAAACTTCATCTCTCATACTTTGGACATATTGTCAGGAGGGACCAGTCACTGGAGAAGGGTATCATGTTTGGTAAGGTGGAGGGTCAGAGAAAAAGAGGAAGACCCCCAGTGAGATGGATTGGCCAAGGGGCAGCATCGATGGACTCAAGCGTGGCAACAGTAGTGAGATTGGCCCAGCATTGGGCAGTGTTTCGTTCTGCTGTGCATAATAAGGTCACTATGGGTCAGTACCTAACACAACAAGAAGATCATTTTACTGTTTCCAGTTAATACCACAAAATCTGGATGTGTGAGATGTATTATCCAACACTAGAGCATCCTAGAGTGACGCACTGGTATAATCACTGGACTGACAGCAGCAAGGCTGGTGGTTCAAACCCTATACAGGATTACTATAAGTCAGAACCCACTCAACAGCATGTAACAACGAAGACAGAAGAAAAAAGTAAAAAGAGTAAGCAATCACTTTGAAAACTGAACCCCTCCCAGTTGTGAAAACAAAAGGACTGAAATCTGAGTCACTTGTATAGCAAACACAAGAGAATTCACAAAAGTAAGATATAAAACATAAAAGAACCCAAACCAAGAAAACAGATTAAGAGGGGCAAACTGTAGGAAACCAACAAGATGTCAAACAAATTAACTTTTTTCAGGATCATTTACTTACTAAGATAACAGCTTTTAAACTGGAAAGGTTTCCCAAGTTGCATCAGATCTCTCCAGTCAATGCAACAGTATTTAAAATTTCTTGCCTTGTCCTTATTATAAAAGTGGTCAGGCTTGTCTGGTGGCCCCAGGAAACTTGGACATGATGCTTTAGGCCAGAGCGTTGGCATTATCCAGCACCATTCCAGGGCCAGACATGGCACCCAGCTGAATGCTCAGCATAGGGCAGTGCTGGTGGTTAAGATGTCTCTACAAGATGAGCTATGGAGACCTGAGTTCCTTCTCTTAACTAGGCCTTGGTTCTGGAAGTGTGGAGAGGAGATACACAAAAGTCAAAAGGGAGTTGGGAAGCCAAGAGGACTCCAAGAGATCTCCAAAAAAGGCCAATGAAGAATCTTAACTCAAAGAATTTTCCAACGATTTTCTGAAAACAGATCAGATTTCAGGAGGAAGAAGAGGGTCCCAACAGAATGGAGGGGTTTTTTTTAGGATTTTACTCAGAGAATAACCAGTCCTAACAAATGAAAATCTGTGGTTTTCTGGGGCTGTAATAAAATAGGGTACGTTATAGGGCCTTTCTGGGGAAAAGCCCCCTTCTTCTCTAGGTCTGGGTTATGAAAACACCTTGAGGGCCAATACCTGAATTCAGTGCCTAACCCATCTGCCCCTCCAAAGCTGCAGGCACCCTTTTCACACCCAACCAGTGGTTGCATATATTCATTGACTTTTCCCTCCTCTTTTTCATTGATGGATGCCCACAAGTTTGTTTTATCTTCTTTATGAACATAGAACTATGTGTGGGAAGAAAGGGAGGGCCTTGGAGTCCCTCAGTGGGAAAAACCGGTTAACAGGCTGTTTGGCTGCTAACCAAAAGGTTGGAAGTTCCAGTCTACCTAAAGATGCCTCAGAAGAAAAGGCTGGCGATTTACCTCTGAAAATCAGCCATCAAAAACCCTGAAAAGCACAGTTCTGCTCGGATCCACATGGTATTGCCATGAGTTAGGAGAAGAATCAATAGCAACTGGTTTTATTAACTGGTTAATTTGTCCTTAAGCGTCTAGGAATGCCCTTGTCCACTCCAAAATCCTTGAGACTGCAGAGTTATTTGCTACTTAAAACATGGATGGGTTGAGAGTGAAAATGATCTCTCCACCCACAGGGACAGAGAAGGACAGTTCAGCATTTTCAAGGGCAGTGGCTTTCCAATAGCATGAAGCTTTGTCTAAATTACAGGCTTTCATGATAATCACTAGTTTGCCCTCATTCAATAACCCATAGTCCAACTGCCATAGTAACCTGACATTGCTTGTCAATTGTCCTGACAAACTATAATTCTTTCTCTTTGGTTTTAACGATATTTTAGTGGAAAATTAATACTTAAGAGCACTGTAAAATTTTTTAACTACCACTGGATTTTTTTTTTTTTTTTTTTGAGTCCTGGTGTGGTGGTATGGAATAAAGCACTGGATTGCAAGGTTGGTTTGAACCATAAGTCAGCGGTTCAAACTCACCAGTCACTCCTTGGAAACCCTATACAATGTTGCTATAAGTCAGAACAGACTCAAATGCATCTAACAACAACAAAACAAAGTCATAACCGTAACACCACTCATTCCCATCACTACAATTCTAGGTCCTTAAAACTAGCAAAATTTCTGTAAGTATATAATACTCCTTTTTTTTCCCCCCCCCCAAAAAAGAAAAGATACATACATATACAAGGGGACTTCAAAAACTTCATTGGAAAATGGAAATAAAAATAATGGGATTTTTCTACAAACTTTCTGAAGCCCCTGTGTGTATTTGGTTTCTTCTGTGAGAATGAGAGGCTAAGAATACTCCCAAAGGGGAAGATTCATCATCCCTTCTTCTACAAAGAAGCACTAAAAACCCTCATATAAAGCAAGGTCTGAACTTGAATCCATAACACAAAGCTGACACCCCAAACATGATAAGATGGAAGGAGGATCCTGAATGACATTATGCACAGAGAATCAATTTCCTAAAAACTGAAAGAAGACATTTGTTCTCAGATTTCAGGTCTACAGAGTTGATACTACTGAGTTATACTCAACCTTATATGCTTTCTGAATATAAAAGTCCTCAAGTGTAGATGGTCAATGATGAACAACTACATTTTGTCAAGATTTCAATTGAATCTGTATATGAAGAGCCAAAAAAAAAAACACCCCTGAGTGGTGTAAAGCTTAACACTGGACTACTAACCATAAGGTTGGCGGTTCAAACCCACTCTGCTACTGCTGCTGTGTGCCACCAAGTCAGTTCCTACTCATAGTGATCCTGTATAGGGTTTCTGAGGCAGAAAGTCTCATGTTTCTCCTGACGAGCTACACATGGATTCAAACTGGTGACCTCGGAGTTAGCAGCCCAATGCGGACCCCGCCATTCAAAGGCTGGGAATAAAGGTTGGGAATCTGCTATTGAACAGGCTTACTCTGCATACATGGGGTCATCCTGAGACAAAATCTCTCTACAGCAACCAGCAACAACAAAGCCTCAGATACAATCCTGCAGGCCAACCTCAATGTTTCAGTCCACTAGCTAACTGCAAGAAATGTTGGCCTACATTCAGAACCTAACTGAAATCAGATCAAATCTAATTATTAATACACTATGCACTGACTCTACCCTTCATATGATCTCTCTCTACCTCACACTTCCTGTTTGGTTGTCATGGAATTCTGGGTTCATAAAAAGCCCTGAAAGTATTTAATTCTGCCATCTATTTGTATCCCCATGCCACTAAACACTGGGATGAACAGAAGAATGGATAGGGGCTGACAGAAACATCCCTGAGGTCTATGAGAATAAGCACACGATTAAATGATTTAGAAATTTCAGAAATTAATTGAAATGTTAGTATAAAACAATCAAGAAGATTTAGAGTCAACAGAAACAGATGAACTAAAGACCAGATGAAGACCAGCGCGATCTAAATGATTTACCTATCAAGATAATTTGTTGTTGTTATTATTAAGTGTTGTTCCGACTCATACCAATCCTGTATAGGATTTCCAAAGAGTGGCTGGTGAGTTTGAACTGCTGACTTTGTGGTTCAAACCGACCTTGAGGTTCAGTGCTTTATCCTACAGTGCCATACTAGGATTCCAGCAAGACAACTTAAGGGGGAAAAGGAAGAAATGGGAATCATGACAAGATATTGATATATAGAAGGTACAAGAAAGTTGGCTGCAAAATAACCTTACTTTAAGAAAAAGAATGTGGAACTAAAAAGTTGAAAAGGAAAGAAAATAACATTTGAAGGAAATGGAACAAATGCAGGTTTTGCAAATGAAAATGAATATCAGAATTTTGAAGAAAACTTAGAAAATATAAAGAGACATCACAGCGTGGCATTAGGGTGACAGAAATGCTATGAAGAAGAAATTAATCATTTAAAGAAAGAATTTCAAGAACCTCAATTTTGGGATGCCCAAGAAAAGACTGCTATGAGACTCAGAGTTTATGAACAAGCATTTGGACATTTATTATAAGTCCCTTGATCAAGCAATAATGAAATTTCACAGTGTGAAAATGGAAGAAATCAATAAAAATATCTGTGAACTTAGGTAAAATACTTATTGTGGGCAAGATACTGAATCCATAGATATTCGGTCTAATGCTGATGAAAATGTAGCTGCTTCTGATAAAAGACAGAATAACAGTTACCATGTGGAAGACACAGCCTTGGGTACACAAGGGTTTTGCTTTGTCTCACTCATTCCCCTGGCCTTGGCTGAAACGTTCTGCTTAAACTGTGGCTTCCTTGCCTTGGATGAGCTGACAACAAAACCTGACCTATAAAGACACATGAATCTCTTTTTGCACATGCTACTCACAGCATCGTAATTTCCACCTTCTCATAATCACCCAGGAGTCTTGGTGTGGCATTGTGAGTTAATGTGCTAGATTGAAAAATTGGTTTGAACTGCAAGGTCAGCGGTTCAAACTTACCAGCCGGTCCTCAGAAACCCTATACAGGGTCACTATGAGTTCAGAACCGACTCGACGGCACTTAAGAACAAAAACATGTAAGATGAAGATTTTGTAGAGTTTTAGGTATTCTGAGTACGTGAAGAAATTCTATAGGATTACGAACAACAGGGTAATTATATGCTCAGAGATTGTGAAATGCAACTTTAGCTCCTTGGGATCTAAGGGTCATTAAAAGTGTTCAAAATGAAAATGCTATAGAAACAGGTCCTCAGCCAACTGTTTGTATCTGGTATCAACAAAGTCCGAAACAAAATAGACTATTAAAAGGGAGAAAAAAAGAAAATCTGAAATTTGGTACATCATGAAGAATACTAATGCTGGAGGGACTAGTTTCTGTTTCTTCATAGTCAGGTATCTTGCTTGCTTGAAAAATGAATGAAAATATCTTCAGTTTGGGTCTTCCTATGGCTACATTCAGACACTGTTGCACTGATACACCGAAACAGTAAACCCCAAATAAGAGTACATTGCCAGCCAGAAACCCCTGTAAACCCGGGTGGTTAATATTTTAGAGGTATAGTTATTAAGTGATGGTTTTCAAGAAAGGAAGTATGAGGAGACGCTGTGGAATCTTCCAAGGACTGGTAGTCTGAGATGCCTGCTAACTGTGCCAAAAGACTAGATGGGCTTTATCTCATGTACTCTGAATATGTTATCAGGAGAAACCTGTCTCTGGAGAAGGCTATCATGCTAAGCAAAACAGAGGGTCAGCAAAAAAGAGGAAGACCTCATGTGAAGACTTGACACGATGGCTGAAACAATCGGCTCAATCACGGCAAGGATTGTAAGGACTGCGTAGACCTAGAAGTGTTTCGTTCTGTTGTACATAGGGGGTCACTATGAGTCAGAACAGACTTAACGGCACATAAGTCAGAACAGACTTAACGCTATGGGTTAATGCGCCAGACTGCAAAGCCATGTGAACTGCAAGGTTGGCGGTCCAAGTTCACCAGCTACTCCTCAGAAACCCTATACAGGGTGGCTATGGGTTGGAACTGACTCAACAACAGTTAACAACAAGAAGAAAGTAAGAAATGACTGGAAACATTAATAAAAAGGAGGTGGCCAGAACCATCCCACCAGTGAATTGTTGAATTAATCTGAAGCTGCTGGCCCTCGTTAGCTCATAGCTGTAAACTACACACCCACAGCTATTGTTAACACTGACAAAGAAATATGCGGTTAGGTAGGCGGTTTAGATGCATAAACTTTAAATCTTGCTGTGTGGAGCAGTAGTTTCCCACAAATAGCTATACTAAGTAAATGGCTTTCTCTTCAATTTGGAAGAAATTTCTGGGTTCACAATTCCATGTATGTCTGCTATGTTTCCCTGGCTTCTCAAAGACGCTCAGCACCTCTGCAGTCAGGCAAACAGCGACAGCAGAGCATGTTGAGTTATCTCATCTCTGTATACGTGACATGACTCTTCCCCTTTTTCCTTAGTACTCAAAGGAGCCATGTGACATCGTGGGCTAATCCTCCTGCTACTAACCAAAAGATAAGAGGTTCAAACCCAAGAGCAGCTCCTCAGGAGAAAGATGAGGCTGTCTGTTCCAGTAAAGATTTACAATCTTGGAAACCCTATGTAGGGTCGCTATGAGTTAGAATTAACGCAATGGCAGTTTGGGTTTGGCTATAGAATTAACGCAATGGCAGTTTGGGTTTGGCTATTACTCAGAGAGTACAGACAGTCCTCACCAAAAGATTAGCAGTTGAAACCCTCCCAACAGCTGTAAAGGAAAAAGACCTAGAGAGCTGCTTCCATAAAGATTCAAGATAAGAAAACCCTATGGGTTTCTTATCTATTCTACTCTGTCTCACAGCCCTGCCAAGAATGAAAAGTGACTTGACAGCACCTAATAATAATAAATTCTTAGTATTCATGATTTGACTTAGATGTCCCCTCTGCCACAATACCTTCTCAGGTTCCTCCAGCTTGTCTGTGCTGTCTAGTCTTCTATCCACAATCTGATAACATCTCTTATCATAGGCAGAGTCCTGATGTGGCTGGAATAAGTATAGGATAAGTGCTGGACTGCTAACCACAAGGATGGCAGTTCAAACCCACCAAGCACTCCTTGGAATCTTATACAGAATCACTATGAGGTGGAACTGACTCAATTACACTTAACAACACCATCATAGGCAATGTAATTTTTCAGTTTAAATCATGTTCATACATTTTTGAGAAGCAGGTAAATTGATGCAACCTTTTAGAAGGGTAATTTGGAAATGTCTAAGAAAATGCCAAAGCACATAGCCACTGCCACAACTTTATCCTGTGGATTTATTTATGTAAGTAACAGCAAAGGTATTGTAACACTATGTATTATAACAAAAGCCTGGAAATAATCTAAATGTACATTAGTAAAGAATTGGTTAAATAAATAAAATGGAATACCATGCAACTGTGCAATAGACCAGGGAGATCTCTCTGCATTATCTGCATTTTTTCCCCCAGAAAATTGATTTCCTTTGTTTAATCTCCACCAACAGAGAAACTTGAATCTTACATCAACTCACTGAAAGAAATACTTTTCTTTTCTTTTTAAAAAAATGGATTTTGTCTTTCCCTGCACATTAAGCAAGGACAATTTTGACAGTGGCTTTCATTGAGCATGAGACAGGATGTGTGTATCAGAAACGTTCATGACACTTGTGTTTGTTAGGTGCTGTCAAGCCAGCTCGACTCATAGCAACCCCATGCACAACAGAACGAAACACTGCCCAGTCCTGCACCATCCTCACCAGTGTTATGTTTGAGTCCACTGCTGTAGCTACTGTATCAATCCATCTAGGGAGCTTAACTCTTTTTTGCTGACCCTCTACTTTATCAAGCATGATGTCCTTTTCTTAAGACTGGTCCCTTCTGATAATATATCCAACGTACATGAGACAAAACTTCACCATTCTCACTTCTAAGTGGCATTCTGGTGATACCTCTTCCAAGACAGATTTGTTTGTTCTTCTGGCAATATATAGTGTATCAACATTCTTCCTAAAAACCAGAATTCACATGTATCAAGTCCTCCCAGATTTTCTTTATTTATTGTCCAGCTTTCACATGCAGAAGAGGTAAATGAAAATGCCATGGCTTGGGTCAGGCACTATTTAATCCTCAAACTGACATCTTTGCTCTTTAATACTTATAAAAAAAAGTTTGGGCAGCAGATTTGCCCAATGCAATAAGTTGACTTCTTGACTGCTGCTTCCATTAACTGTGATTGTGGATCCAAGTAAAATGAAATCCTTGACAACTTCAATTCTGTCTCCATTTATCATAATGTCTTTATTGGTCCAGTTGTGAGGACTTTTTTTTTTCTTTACATTGAGTTGTAATCTATACTGAAAGCTGTATTCTTTGATCTTCATCAGTAAGTGCTTCAACTCCTCATCACTTTCAGCAAGCAAGCCTGTATTATCTGTGTATTGTTAATAAACCTTCCTCCAATCCTGATGCCAGGTTCTTCTTCATATAGCCTAACTTCTTGGATTATCTGTTCAATATACAGATTGAATTTGGATGGTGAAAGGATGCCTGGTACATACCTTTACTGATTTTAAACCATGCAGTAATCTTTTGTTCTGTTCCATGGCTGTCTCTTTGTCTAAGCACAAGTTCTGCAAAAGCACAAGTAAGTGTTCTGGAACATCCATTCTTCACAAAGTTATACATAGTTTGTTATGATCCACAAAGTAGAGTACCTTTGCATAGTCAAGAAAACATCTTTCTAGTATTCTCTGTCTTCAGTCAAGATCCATCTGATGGCAGCAACCATATCTCTCATTTTACATCCTCCTCTGAATCCAACTTGAATTTCTGGCAGCTCCTTCTCAATGTACTGCTGCAACCATTTTTGAATCATCTTCAACAAAATTTGACTGGTGTATGATATCAATGATGGTGGTAGTGATGTGCCATGGAGTCGGTTCCAACTCATAGCAACCCTGTTCAGGGTTTCTGAGGTGGTATATTTTTACGGAAGCAGAAAGCCTCATCTTCTTCCACGGACCAGCTGGTAGTTTCAAACTGGTAACCTTGAAGTTCGAAGCCCAATTTGTAACCACTACACTACCAGAACTCCTTGATATTAATGATAGTGTTTGATAATTTCTGCATTCTGTAGGGTGAACCTTTCTTTGGAATGAGAAAAATATGGTTGATTATCCAAATTTTTTGGCATAGACTAGTGAGTTCTTTAAGGACCTCTGGTAGCGTAGTGGTTACGAATCAGGTTGCTAACCTCAAGGTTGGCAGTTCGAAACTACCAGCCGTTCCGCAGGAGAAAGATGAGGCTTTCTGCTCCCGTAAAGATTTACAGCCTCGAAAACCCTGTGCAGGGTCACTATGAATCGGAACCGACTCCATGGTACTTAACAACAACAACAACAAGTCAGTACTTTCAGTGTTGCATCAGTTTGTTGACACATTTAAACTGATAATCTGTCAATTTCGGAAGCTTTGTTTTTTGCTAATACATTCAATGCAGTTTGGACTTCCTTCTTGATCATATGCTATTCTTCAAATGGATGAACACTGACCAATTATTTTTGATACTCGGATCTCTGTGTATTCCTTCCATCTTTTTTTTTTTTTTTCCTTCTTCCATCTTCTTTTGGTGTTTCCTGAATTGTTGAATATTTTGCTCATTTATTGTTGTTAAGTACCATCAAGTCGGTTTCAACTCATAGCGATCTTATACAGGGATTCCAAGGAGAGGCTGGTGAGCGTGACCTTGCGGTCCTATGCTTATTCTACAGAACCATACCAGGATTCCATTTTGCTCAAAAAAATTCTTTAATATTGAAAGTCAAGGCTTGAATTTTTTTCTCCCGTTGTTCAGCTTGAGAAATGCTGATGCAGCATGTTCTTCCCTCTTGGTTTTCTAACTCCAGGTCTTTGCATATTTCATTCTATTACTTTACTCTGTCTTCTTGGACTTTCCTTTGAAAATTTCTGTTCTCTTTTACTTTATTATTTCTTCACTTTAGCTACTACTCTACATTCCAGAGCAAGTTGCAGAGTTTCTACTTGTTCTGACATCTACTTGTTTATTTCCTTTCTTTCCTGTCTTTTTTTTTTTTTTCTGCTTCCTTTCTATATGATTCTTTTGATGTCATCCCATAACTCATTTTGTATTCAGTCATTACTGTTCAATGTATCAAAGCTGTTCTTGAGATGGTTCTAAATTCAGGTGGTATACACTCAAGGTCATATTTTGGCTCTTGTGAACTTGTTTTAATTTTTCCAGCTTCAGCCTGAACTTGCATATGAGCAATTGATGGTCCGTTCCACAGTTGGTCCCTGGCCTCATTTTGGCTGATAACATTAAGTTTCTCCCATTGTTTCTTTGCAGTCAATTTGATTTCTGTGTATTCCGTCTGGCAAGGTCCACATGTACAGTCACCATCTACGTTGTTGAAAAAAGGTATTTGCCATTCCCTCCCATACAAAGAGTAGGCAAGGATGGACAACTTGGAGATTGGCTACCCAAAATGGGGTCGGGGGGGCTACTACAAAGGCAAGAAGTGACTGGCTTACAAGCTTTCTAGAGGGAGCCGAGATCCAGAGGGTGTGGAAGAAGGTAGAATCTCCGCTGAGTAGTATCTAATCTGTCTGTGCAGGGCTAATGAAAGGGGATGGAGATAGATCCCTTGTGGGGTGAATAGTGAATAATTGTTATCAGGACTGACGGCTAGGGTTGGAAATGTAAAGGTAGACGTTTTGTAGCAAAAGGAGGAGAGTAATTGACTATACAGTCCAGGAGCCCAGGTCCCTGGAAACACCAAAGGAGAAGGGCAGAGTGCGAGACCCTACCCTGAGAAACAGTGATGCCAGAGACGATGACGTGGAGATGGAACAGCTGGGGCCTCTAGACCCAGAGAGGGAGAGGGGCTGTGTGCTGATGACCGGGGGTGGGGGGTGTCAGGATTGCAGGGTATACCCTTTGGTTGGTTGATGATGCACGGAGATTTGTAATCACGGCAATGAAATGATATATGACAGGATGAATGTAAAGCTAATGTTCTCCCATGTAAACTATCACATAATTCACAATAAAACTTTTTTTTTTTTAAAGGTATTTGCAATGAAAAAGTGGTTGGTATTGTAAAATTCTATCATGTGATCTCCATTTTTTAATCACCAAGGCAATATTTTCCAAATACTGATGCTTCCTTTTTGTTTCCAACTGTCACATTACAATCACCATTAATTATCAATGCATCTTGATTGCATTATTTCATCAATTTCAGGATGAAGAATTAATAGAACTCTTCAATTTTTTCCTCATTGACATAGTCACATCTAAGTCAAGCTTTGGGAATGCAGAAAGCACAAGGGGACAGGAACACTACAAAAGGACAGGGATATTAAACTTCCAAGCACAATGAAGCTTAGAACTTCAATGTCCAATACTTACTCCGTGTCCTTTGGCCCATCATTATTTACATCAAGTCTCAGAACAAAGTCTCAAAAAAAAGTCTTTGTGAAAATAAAAGTTCTGTCTTCAACGGTATGACAAGCCACCATATTTGAACAAAAAAGCTTCTGAAGGTTACTGAAAGCACAAAAAGTGCCATCAAGTTAATTTTAACTCATAGCTTTGCCAAGTGACATAGTAAAACTTCTGACGTAGCGCTTCAGAATTATAATAAGTACTTGACACTAACCAGAAAGTCAGTGGTTCAAATCCACTAGCTGTTCCTCGGAAACTCTGTACAGGGTCGCTATGAGCCGGAACCGACTCAACAGCACACAACAATAACAATCTATAAGGGAACAGATCACTGTTTTTCTCCTCCTGGGAGCTGGGTGGGTTCAAACCCCTAACATTTAGATTGTTAACACGTGAGTGCTTTAACCACTGTGCCACCAGGGATCCTTCAGTGCTCTATGTGCAAAACTGAGAAGCTGGGCTGACTCAGAAAAGAGAAAAACAAAAAACGTTGCTTCCAAGTTGATTGCAATTCTTGGCAACCTTGTCAGAACGGAACTGTCTTCCATAATGTTTTCCATAAAGATTGAATCTCCAGAAGTAGACCGTCAGCTCTTTCTTCTGAGACGCCCTGGTAGACTTGAAATTCCAAACTTTCAGTTAGCAGCCGAGAGCATTAATTGTTGGCACTACCCAGGGATTCCTTTAGAAGAGGGAAAGGGCCTCATAAAGAACAATGTGAAGACCACAAAACTGTGACATATGTTAACAGACAGAGTACCATGGTGGCTCAACTAACAACTGGACGCTCGCAGATATCAGTGCTTCAACAACAGTCCTAGAAAGGCCATATGGGGGGCAGGATGGGGAGAGTAGTAAGCAAAGAAAGATCAGTCTGAAACAGCACTGATTTTTCCAGCAGAAGATGGGCAGTACTGCACAGATTGCAGGAAACAGACCAGACAGCAGCAAGATACCTCACACTGAAGCTGGGACGATGTTCTGTAAGTAAGTGGTTATTGTTGTTGTTTTTACAATGGATTTAAAGGCAAATAAAACTTGGGCAAATTCTCACCAAACGTTAACATGGTGAACACTACATGATAGCTGTTCTGCAGCAGAATGATGATGCTTTCGGCTCCTGTAAAGATTTACAGCCTCAAAAACCCCATAGTGTCTCCATCAGTCGGAACCAACCCCACAGCCCACAATCCTCACCACATGATAAGTGGGCATGATTTTTACATTTTTACTTATTGTTTCTCTGTACTGTATTTTCAAAGTTTTCTATAAAACTATGTTACCTTTATTTTTTAATGACAAGATTTTTTTTAACAAAATGGATGAGATTAGCTAGCCAATGATGCATATGCAACATTCTAAGATGTGCAGATATGCAAACTTCCCCCATCAGACTCAAGACCCTCATAGAGAACATGTTGTTAACTGGAACCCTAGTATACAGAAAACCATTACTGCGAAGTCAATTCCAACTCATAGCGACACCATATTATAGTCACTGTGCTCCACAGAGTTCTCTTTATGGAAGAAGGCCACTAGGACTTCCTTCACTGGAGTAGCCAGGTAGATGTGAAGCAGCAACCTTTATGTTACAAATCATTGTTCCTACCCAGGGATCTTCCTATTGTAAAGGGCAGAGCCTAAAATACAGGCTGCATGTATCAGGAACTGTTTAGCAAATGAATTGTGGAGGCGATGTCTATACAACATCGTTAAGAAAAAGAAGTGACGGGACACAGCTTTGCTACCAGCACCCAACTGGGGCTTGTCTGGGCAGCCTCCCTTCTCAAACGGTTCCCTTGCCAGCTATATGCCCATCATCCCAACAAACACATTAGCCTACTTTATAGCTGTATGTACCTCGCTATTAAAAATCTTCCCAAATGTCCTTTGAGTCCTAGTGTGGTGCTGTAGAAGCACTGGACTTGCTAACCACACTAACCTCAAGGTTGGCAGTTCAAACTCACCAACCGCTTGTGGAAACCCTATACAGGGTCACTAATTCATCTGAACTGACTCAAGGGCACACAAAAATAGCAACAAGAAGTCCTTTGACTTCCCTGGCCTAGTTCCCCTCCTTTAGTACAGAGCCCCAATCTTGCTCTGGTGGAAGCTAGAAGGAACATATGACTATGATGGTCCCTCTTCCAACTCCAACACAGTTTGTCTCAGATCTCAGTGCCCTGAAATAAAGACTTCTCAGGCAAATAATGCACTTGAACTTGGTGAATAGTAGGAGTCCTCTTGTCATTGATCTCTCCCCACTCCCACACCACCACTACTTCCCTTGCATGATGCTGAAAGCCAAATCATCAGCTCTCCTTTAGTAACTTTGTAGGACTCTATGCCTACCTGCAAGCTCATTTTTTTCCTCTGGTTTCCTTTGGCTGTTTTTCCCTCCCTCTTTATCACAGCCCTGTTTTATCCTTCCCTGTTTGTTTGTTCATCTCTCTCAAATGATTTGTATCTTTAGAAGACCTTGTGATGACGAGATAAAGTTTTAACCAAGAAACCTCCCTGCAAAATAGTACATAAATACATCCCCACTCGGGAAATCCAATGTTGTCTCTATCCCACCCATATAGCTTACTGCAGGACCAAAAAGTAAAACTCAGCACTGCTCTCCTAACGCTGGGCCACCCAGGAATGACCTATGATGTGCATTTATGACACGAAGACACACTGAGGACTACAGAGCGTTTCTTTTCCACATTCTGTTCACCAACTCTAAAACACACACCAGCACTTGTGTGAATGGCATAATACGGCATAAAGCAGAATGGTATAATAAATAAGAGCCCAGACTCCAGAGGCAGTTCTAATCCTGCTCTCCCCACTACTTCTCAGCAGTGGCTGACCTTGGACAAGTTCATTTCCCTGTGCCTTGCCTTCATTTCTCCATGGTACAAAATGTCAATGTGCTTGACTGCTAACTGGAAGGTTAGATCTTCAAGTGCATCCAGGTACCTCAGAAGAAAAGTCTGATGATCAATGAGGAAACTTCAAAAAGTGTAAGGAACACAGAGTAGACAGGGATGGGAAACTTGGACATTGCCTACCCAAAATGGAGGGGGGAGGCTACAAAGGCAAGAAGTGAATGGCTTACAAGCTTTCAAGAGGGAGCCTAGATGCAGAGGGCACAGGGGAAGGTAGAATCTTCACTGAGTAGGATCCAATCTATCTGGGCGGGGCTGATGAAAGGAGATGGGATAGGTCTCTTGTGATACAATAGTGAATAATTGTTATCAGGACTGACTGTGAAGGTTGAAAATGTAAAGGTAGACATTTATAGCAAAAGGATGGGAGTGATTGACTTTGCAGTCTAGGAGCGGAGGTCCCTGGGACCATCAAGGGAGAAGAGCCGAGGGTGGGACCCTACCCAGAGAAACAGTGACGCCAGAGATGGAGGCAGAGAAGCTGACGTGGAGAGAAGGAACAGCTGGGGACTTTAGACCCAGAGAGGGAGAGGGGCTGTGTGCTGACTAAAGGGGGATAGGCTTGCAGGGTATACCCTTTGGTTGGTTGATGATGCATGGAGGGGACTGTAACCATGGCAAAGAAACAATATACGATAGGATGAATGTAAAGCTAATGTTCTCCCATGTAAACTATAACATAATTCACAATAAAACATTAAAAAAAACTAATTGAAAAAAAAAAATGGAATTAAGAGCTAATTCCATTTTTCCATGATCTTTTTGAAGCCCCCACATACTTCGAAAAACTTAGTCACTGAAATCCCTATGGAGCACAGTTACATTCTGACGCACACGAAGTCACTATGACTCGGAACTGACAGGACAAGCAATAAAAAATAAAAAAAAGAAAGAAAAATGGTGTCTTAAGAGTTTTTTGAGGAATAAATGACTTAATGTAGGTCAAAGTGGTTAGCTCATGCTAATTTAGTGTGGATCATTATTATAGAACAGTCAGCCCACATAAAGATCCAAATCTGATTGAAAGTACTCTCTGAAAATGAGCAAGGTGACAAACTGATTTCTGCAGTGCTGATCTAATTGGAGTTTGGATCTCATTTACAAAATGGCGTGGAGTCAAAGTTCCCTCTAAAACGAGTCTCATTCACCTGGTTGCTTTCTGGCTTACAGAGTAAGAGAAAGCTCTGGTGTCAGACAATTGGAATGGTACTTGGGAGTGTGTATCCCCAGATGAACAAGGGATGATCCCTAAGCCACACCCATGCATAAATATTCTGCATACACATATACATATAATTGTAGATGACATCTTTCTAGATACAGCACCTCTCCCCTGCAAAAAATAGTTGCTGTCAAACTGACCCCAACTCATGACAGCCTCATCTGTGTTAGAGCATAACTGTGCCCTAGAGAATTTTCCAGGCTGATTTTTTTGTAAGCAAATTTGTTGTTGTTGTTGTTGTTGTCAAGTGCCACAGAGTCAGAACCGACTCATAGAGACCCCATGCACAGCAGAACGAAACAATGTCCGATCCTGGGCCAACCTCACTACCGCTGCCACACTTGGGTCCATCAAAGATGCCACCTGGCCAATCCATCTCGTTAGGGGTCTTCCTCTTTTTCTCTGACCCTCCACCTTACCCAGCATGACATCCTTCTCCAGAGACTGTTTCCTCGGGACAATATGTCCAAAGTATGAGAGACAAAGCTTAGCCATCCTGGCCTCCAAGGAGTACTCTGCACTTCTTCCAAAACAGATCTATTACCAGACCTTTATTCTAGGGTACCTTTGGGTGTCTAGGAATATGAAGAACAGCTATTCATGACATTCTCTAAAATACTTTGTTTGCTGTTGTTGTTAAGGGCTGTCGAGTCAGTTCCAGCTCACAGTGACCCTGTATAAGATTTCCAAGGAGCAGCTGGTGGGTTTGAACTGTCAACCTTGTGGTTAGCAATCCAGTACTTATCCTACAGCGCCACACCAGGACTAAGCCGTTAAAAAAACAAAAAACCTCTGCTTTATAGAATACCTGAGTTTTTAGAACGCTACCACCTCATATATATGTACTCAAAATGCAATGATCAGATTTTGTATCCAACAGAAACCAACTCCAGGCACAACCCACCTCTGTTCACCCATACCCACTGTCAAGACTTGAGCAGCTTCCTTCATACTCAAACCACCAAAATTTAAATCTCTAGTAAATGACTTTTTCGTCTATGTGTGTGGTGATGGTTGTGTATCACTGAGTTGGTTCCAACTCAGAGAGACCCTGTATAGGGTTTCCGAGGCTGTAAATCTTTACGGGAGCAGAAAGCCTCATCCTTTTCAGGCAGAGAGGCTAGTAGATTCAAAATATTGACCTTGTAGTTAGCAGCCCAACTCATAATCCACTATGCTACCAAGGCTTCTTATCTATGTGAGTAGGTACATAACTTCTATTTAAAAGACTCAATACATCTATGGCATGGTGGCAAACAACATCTGAACGACCATGAAAGTTATGATACTCAACCAATGCTTTGAAAAGTGTTTCAAAAAACTATTCCTTGAAAGTCTACTTTTGACAATGAAAGTTACTTGAAAATCTGATGTAAATGAATTAAGTTTCAGCCTTTGCTATAATGAAGTTGCATGAGAAATGTAAGAAAAACCTGAGACTATATTGGAGTCATTTATCTTGCATTTCCCTCGTTTCCCATAATTACCTACTGGAAAGAAAGCACCGAAGATTTCATTTTGTTAGAGCATGAAATTGAAACAACTTATACCCTTTTAATTTCTCATTTCTCCATATTACAGAAAATATTCTAGATCACAAAAAATAAACTAGGAACCAAACCGAAAATCCACTGTCACCCAGTCTGTTCTGACTCATACCGACCCTGTAAGAGTAGAACGGCTTCCATGAGGTTTCCAAGGCTGTAAAATTATCCCCAAGCGGAATGCTACATCATTCTCCCATAGAGTGGCTGGTGAATTCGAAATGGCCACCTTTAGGTTAGCACTTGAATGCTTAACCACTGCGCCACCATGGCTCCCTCTTCTAAGAACAGTGGAAATTTACCAAGGACCATCAGTCAAGACTCATATGGATTTGTTTTAAGTTTTGTCGTTTTTGGTTTCTTGGTCAAGAAAATTGCTTTGGGAAATGCAGTAATTTCCCAACTCACTACTGTATCTAGTGGAATTCCGACACAGTGAGCCTATAGGGCAGACAAGAACTGCTCCTGACGGTTTCTGACGCTGTAAATCTTATGGGAGCAGACAGTCTCATCAGCAATCTCAACCCCTGCAAATTCACCACGTGAACTGCGATGATAAAGTGACATTTGCGAATAGTACACTATTATCCGAGATTACTCGTCCGCAGCCTAGATTCTTCCAGCCATGAGCACCGGTAGAGAGCCTGCAAAATTCTTTGCCAAGATCCCAAGTCAATTTCAAACGCAGCTCCTTTCAAAAGTCCCCAAGGAGCCTCGCTCACCCACCCCACCCTGCAAACAGCGCACTTCCTGTTCTCTGGGGCCCGGACAAGAACTCTAACTTGACAGTGACACACACTGAAAAAAAGAGGAAGTCGCAAAAAGGGCCATTTCAAGCAATATTTATTTGTTTTAGAAAACGAGATCAATAGCTCTGTCTTCCAGAAAAGCTTCAATGGGACGTAACCACCACGCATGCTGTAAAGTTACAGCGAATGACAATGTTGCAAAACCGAAGGCGACTCCTTTTTTAAAATGAAAAGAAAGCCATTAAAATCCTTTTGCTATCAAAAAAGATCTAGCCCTTGTAGCGAACGCCACAAAGGTAGCAACTCCTATCCTGGTGAGTCCGATGTCGAAAGCGACACTCTGGGTCGGGGACGTGACAAGTCTGTCCTGCCAAGTGGCAGAGGAAGCGCAGAGGCGTCCAGGGGACAGCGAGCACCTTTTCCTTACCTGGTTTGACTGGTTTGGGTGGTGGCTTCGACATCTCGCTTCCTGGAGCGGCTAATCCTAAAGACCACGCACAAAAAGTCAACTAAACGTCCCGCCAGCCGACACTCCTGGCGCCCCAAAGTTTCTTTTTGTCTGGTTTGCTGTCTTCAAGAATCTGTGCCCACCCTTGGCTGCACGAAAAGCGGGCGCAGGCAGAGCTGCTCCTCCGAGTACCCTGCCCCGCCTCGCGGCCGCCGGAGTCTTCTAGAGCTCGCGGCCCTGCCTACGAGGAAGTGGCTGCCGCCTTGCAGAGCGCTAATTGGCTCCCGGAATGGCAGCAGGCGCGCGGGCGGCGCGCAGCGCGGCGGAACCAGCGAAGTCGAACGAGGGGACCCGAAGCAAGGCCAGAGTGGCCCGGAGCACGCGCGCCGCTGACGGGAGAGGGCCGGCCCCATGCGGGATCGCGCGCGCCAGGCAACGCTTGCCGAAACTCCGCCCCCATGGGGGGGCTGAACCCGGGCCAGGCGTGTCGCGGGAGCAAGATGTAATCTCTGGTGCCTAACTCTACCTGCACCACTCCCCCCCCACCAACCCCCCAGTAACCTGGGAGAGCCGTGGGAAGAAGGGTTGTGGATCTCTCAGTTAGCAAACTGCGGGTAGTGGTGAGTTTGTGTCAAGCGCGCACTTGGTAATCGCCTCCGCTGTTTAACTCAAACTGGAACCTGGTAAGTATCTATTTGACCCCGCCACGCCGAACCGCTTAGCGCCTACTTGCTAGAGCTTGGAGATATTTCCGAAGTGTTTTTGCGCTGGAGCCACGTTGGGTCTTGCAAGCCCTTCTGGGACTTTTACCACCCTAAAAGGCCTAATGAATATCCTGCCCAGGAGGACGTTTATTCATGATGGCTTAGTGTTCTGTTGATAAATGCCGTGGAGTTGGTTCCGAATCATAACTACCCTGTATAGGGTTTCCTAGGTGCAGCTGGTGGGTTTGAACTCTCGATCTTGTGGTTAGAATTCTAGTAGTGATCCTACAGCGCCACATCAAGACTACCCAGAAGTTGTTGTTGTTAACTGCCGTCGAGTCGTTAACGACCCAGAGCGACCCTGTATACGCTTTGAAAGGAGGGCCTGGTGAGCTTGAACCAACGACCTTGAAGTTCATGCCGGCTTTGCTGTCCAGCGCATTAGCTCACAGAGCCACAACATGATTCCCAGGGCTACTTTTGTTGTTGTTGTAAGTGCCGTCTAGTCGGTTCCGACCCATAGAGACCCTGTATAGAGTTTCCAAGGAGCGGCTGGTGACTTCAACCCAGCACATTAACGCACCGAGCCACACCAGGAGTCCCTGGAGTCCTAAGGCCCCATAGTAATCCTTTAGATGGGAGTGTTTACAGCCAAGAGGCCACATTCGTAGTTGAGAGAAGTTTTTAAGGATGGTGTCAGATTTAATTCCGCGGGTGCAGAGTCTAATTTCTCTAGCACTGGAGTTGATCAACTAGGGCCCTAATCTAGGGCTTTACAGAAAGTTTGAAGAGCCCTCACCTAAAAGATTAAATCTTCATTGGAGGAAAGACAGAACCATATAAGGAAGGCAATCTGCATATATATATTTGGGGAAAGAAAAATGGAAAATAAACAACTGTTTACATCAGAACCTACATAAAAGGAAGTGCCAAATTTCTAATTATTGTTAGGTGCTGTCGAGTCAGTTCCGACTTATAGTGATCCTACATAGGGTTTCCGAGGAGGATTTGAACCGTCGACCTTGGGGTTCAAACCGACCTTGAGGTCCGGTGCTTATTCTACAGCAGACTAGTGAAAGATACATGACGCAACATTGGATGATTTCCATGTTTATCGAAAGGGAGCAAAGTGTAAAGGATAGTAGGAAAACACTGCCGTATCTCATGGAAGAATATAATTTTTAAAATCTGTTGAATAAAATAAATGTGTAAAGAAATGTGAAACTATTTCAGGCTTGTTAAAAATAGCTCTTTCCAGGCATATGAGAATTATAACATTTGTTCCCAAATTATCTTCTTTCTTAAGACCATTTATATTAGAAAGTTTCTGTCATCTTTATAGTCTGGTGATTCTGGAAATGCCATGCCTGACTGTTCTGTAATTTAGAATCCAAAATGTTTTAAATAGTATAAGCACATACCCTTGATGAATAGGGGGCACTGGTGGTTCACTGGTAAAATGTTGCCTACCATGTGGAAGACCCTTGCTGGATTTCTGGCTAATACGCCTCATATGGAGGTACTTATCTGTCACTAGGAACTTGTGTTTTGCTATGGCGTTTAATAGAGTTCCGGTGCTGAACTGTGGGTGAATGCGCTGAACTGCAAAGTCCGTTTAGTCTACAAGGTTGGCGGTTCAAGCTCACCAGTTGCCCCTCGGAACCCTATACAGTATCGCTGGGTTAGAACCTACTTGATGGTACTTAAACAACAACCACAGTGGTGTTTAACAGGCTTTGAGCAAATTTCCAGACTAATGTGGCTAAGGAAAAAGGTCTTGTGATGCTCTTATGAAGCTTCACCAGTGAAAAGCCTAGTAATCACAGTGGCCCCATCCTTATCCAATCATGGGGACTGTGCAGGACCAGGTAAATGGTTCTCTTGTGCACTGGGTCACCATAGGTCGGGAGCACACTTGATGGCAGCTAATAATTATGAAAAAAGGACTCACTGGCCTATTTTTGTTGTTGTTAAGTGCCTTCAAGGTGGTTCTGACTCATAGCGACCCTGTATAGGGTTTCCGAGAAGTAGAGAGTGGGTTTGAATTACGACCTTGTGGTTCAAAGTTCAGAGCTGCTTCTACAGAGCCGCGGCATATTTTATGTAGAGGTTTTTTTTTTTTTTAATGTAAAAAAAATTATTTAAGTTTGCTCTTGAATATCCCATGCTACTACTGTACTTTGCTATTACGGGAAGCTTTACACACCTTGGAAAACGAAATGACATAAATATTTTGCAAAATTGAAGGTGGCATATATTCCTAGTGAAAGGTGAAAGTCTGCCCTGGATTAATGAGGCTGCAAAGTTCAAGCGGTTTTCTCTCAAGAGATACCAAATTATTTAGTTTATAGTTGATACAAGTGTGAGATCAAGTTGGTAAAGTCAGCTACTGCTTACATTTGGGACCTAACACCTTCTTTTAGTTTTACCATTTCTACGTGTACCATTTAGTGACATTGATCACATTCTTCCAGTTGTGTAATCGTTCTCTGTTTTTCTGAGCTGTTCCTCCCCCATTAGCATACATTCACTGTCCCTTAAAGTCCCTATCTATCTTTCTGGTTGCTGTTGTCTATTTGATCCCATATAGATAGTCCTTAAAAGAACAAAATACATAAACAGGCATTTTTTATTAGTTAAGCAAAGCTCTTTTGGCTTTAAGAAGGCTTCAGGGAATATTTTTGGTTTAAAGGTTTTAAGATTATCTTGGGGCAATAGTTTCAGTTTGTCCAACCTTTATGGATCTAGGAAATCTGGATTCCATGAGAATTTGACATTCTTTTCTGCATTTTCACCCTTTTGATCATTACTCTTCTGTAGAACCTTTGATGTAAGTGTTCAGTAATGATACCCGGACAACAAAGATCCAATTCTTCAGGTCCCATGGCAAAGGAGGAAGTTGTTCATGACAGAACTTCATACCAGTTCATTCCTTGGACACCCAGCCTAGAATTTGCATATGTTGAATCAGAATCTACATTTTCACACAATTCTAGGGTGATTTTTATGTATAAGAATCATCTGGGGATCTGATAAAAAGGAGATTCTAGTCCAGTGTGGAGTCCTGGTGTGGCACTGTAGGATAAGCATTGGAATGCTAACCACAAATTCAAATCCACCAGTCCCTCCTGGGAAACCTCATACAGGGTCTCTCTGAATCGGAACTGACTCAGTGACACTTCACAGCAACAAAAGTTCAGTATATCTGGGGTTGTTGTTGTTAAGTGCCATCCAGTCAGTTCTGACTCATAGGGACCTTGTATAGGGTTTCTGAGGAGAGTCTGGTGAGTTTGTATCAGTTTAGACCGATCTCCAGGTCTAGTGCTTATCCTATGGTGCCACACCAGGATTCCAATATCTGGGGTGTAAATACAAATTATCAACAGGGAGTCAAGCTGGAATGAACCATTCCAAGCCCTGATTCATCAAGGCAATTAACCACACCTTCCTTATCCTCCTCCTGTGACTGACCCTCCTCCTTCCTCTGTTGCTCCAGGCAGGAGAGACCAGTTGTTGTGCCCTCCTGGATGGCCTTTGGCAGGCTCTGTAAACTCCAGGCAACACTCACTGAACTAACTAGTCATTAGAACAGAAACACTAAACACATTATTGGACCAGTTAACAGAGATGCGCCATGAAACCGTGATTTTAGACCACCAAACCAAGAAACCAAATTCCATGAGGTTTTCAGTTGTACATAAACAGCTACAGCCGCTACATGTTTTTGTTGTGGTTGTTGTAAATATCTATCACACAACTTTTGCCAATTCAACTTTTTACAGATGTATAATTTATTAACAGCAATTAGAATAATCAGCTGTGTAGCCTTACCCTTAATCACTGCAATATTTCCATCACTATTAACCTCCCCCAATTCCCTCCTCTTTCCTGCCTCAGGTAAACAGTAAACATTGGACTTATTACACTTGTCTTTTCCTGTCTTTTATATAAGTGAGGTCATATAATATTTGTCCTTTTGTAATTAACTTAATTTGCTCAGCATATTGTCTTCCAGTTCCATGCATATTGTAATATGTATCAAGACTTCAAGAAAGCCTTGTGAGGCAGTGGTTAAAGCACTCAGTTGCTGTGTGGAAGGTCATCTGTTTAAACCTACCAATAACTCCATGAGAGAACCACGTGGCAATCTGCTTTTGTAAAGATTTAGAGTCTTGAAACCCCTAATGGGCATCTCTTATCCCTTCTATGGTGTAGCTATCAGTCAGAATCTACTCGAAGATAGTGGATTTTGGGGTTGGTAACAAGACTTCATTTCTTCTACAAGCTGAGTTGTTTTTGTTAAGTGCCGTTGAGTCAGTTCCGACCCATAGCAACCCTGCTTAAGGTTTCCGAAGAGCAGCTGGTGAGCTTGAACCGCCAACCTTGCAGTTTAAACAGCTTTGCAGTCTGGTGCATTAACCCACAGCGCCACACCAGGACTCCACAAGCTGAGTATTATTCCACTATATATATGTACCACATGTTGTTTATCGATTTCTCTGTTGATGGGTACTTAGGTCATTTCTGCCTTTTGGCTATCTTGAGTAGTGCTGCACTGAACATTGGTGTACAAGTCTCTGTGTCTGCTTTCAACACTTTGGGGATATATATCTAGGAGTGGAATTGCTGGATAATATAGTAATTATATTTTTAGCATCTTAAGAGGAATTGTCACACTCTTTTCTCCAATAACTATGCCATTTTGCAGTCCACCAGCAATGGACAAGGATTCCAGTTTCCCCATATCCATGCCAATTTTTGTTATTCTCTGTTTTGTTTTGTTTTTTATCTTAGCCATCCTATTGTTGTTGTCAGTACATGCAGTCGACCTGGTTCCACACATAGTTCCCCTGTGCACAACAGAACAAAATACTGCCCAGTCCTGTGCCATCCTCACAACTGTTCTCATGGTTGAGCCCATTGTGTCACTTCATCTCAGTGGGGCCATCCCCTTTTCACTGACCCACCACTTTGCCAAGCATAATGTTCTCCTCCAGGAATTGATCTCGCCTAGCTCTGGTAGAGTAGTGGTTACGAATCGGGCTGCGAACCATAAGGTCAGCAGTTCAAAACTACCAGCTGCTCCGCGGGAGAAAGATGAGGCTTTCTACTCCCGTAAGGATTTACACCCTCAGAAACCCTGTACAGGGTTGCTATGGGTCGGAACCGACTCAAAGGCACTTAACAACAACAACAACAATAACATGTCCAAAGTATAAGAGAAAAAGTCTCACCATCCTGGCTTCTAAGGAGCATACTAGCTGTCTTCCAACACAGATTTGTTGGTTCTTCTGGTAGTCCATGGTACTTTCAATATTGTTCTCCAGCACCATAATTCAAATGCATTAATTCTTCTAAGGTCTTCTTTGTTCATTTTCCAACTTTCACATGCCTATGAGGCAACTGAAAATACTGTGTCTTGGGCCAGGTACACCTTAGTCCTTTAGCACTTTAATGAGCTCTTTTGCAGCAGATTTGCGTAATGCAATACATCATTTGATTTCTTGACTGCTACTCCCATGAGTGTTGATTGTGGATCCAAGCAAATTGAAATCTTTGACAACTTCATTCTTCTCTCATTTATCATGATGCTACTTGTTGGTCCAGTCAGGAGGATTTTTGTTTCATTTACACTGAGGTACAATCCATACTGAAAGCTATAGTCTTTGATCTTCATCAGTATTTTAAATCCTCTTCACTTCCAGCAAGCAAGATTGTATCATCTGCATGCCACAGATTGTTAATGAGTCTTCCTCCAATCCTGAGGCCACACTCTTCTTCTTCACACTCTTCAGTTTCTTAGATTTTCTGTTTAGCACACAGATTGAATTAAGATGGTAAAAGGATACTACTACCTTGATGCACACCTTTCCTGGTTTTAAACTATTCAGTATCACCTTGTTCTATTCGAATAACTGACTCTTGGTCTATGTACTTGTTCCACAATTAAGTGTTCTAGAATACCCATTCTTCAGTGTTATCCTCAGTTTGTCATGGTCCACACAGTTGAAGGCGTTTGCATAGTTAATAAAGCAGAAGTGAGCATCTTCTTAGTATTCTCTGCTTTCACCCATCTGACATCAGCAATAGAATCCCTAGTTCCACGTTCTTTTCTGAATACGGCTTGAACTTCCGACAATTCCCTATTGCCATATTGTTACAGCTGTTTTTTAATTACCTTCAGCAAAATTTTACTTGTATGTTATGTAATGATATTGCTTGATGATGTCTACATTTCATTGGGTCACCTCTCCTTGGAATAGGCACATATATGGAGCTCTTCCAGTCGGTTGACCAGGTAACTGTCTTCTAAATTCCCTGGCATCAATAAGTGAGTATTTCCAGTGGTGCATCAGTTTGCTGAAAGATTTCAGTTTATATTCAGTCAGTTCCTGGAGCCTTGTTTATAGCCAATGACTTCAGTGCAGCTTGGATTTTATTCTTCAGTACCATTGGTTCTTCAGTACCAATTTGAAATGGTTGAACATAGACCATTTCTGTTTGGGACATTGACTGTGTATTCCTTCCATCTTCTTTTGACACTTTCTACATCATTCAGTATTTTGCTCACAAAATCACTCAAGATTTCAAATCGGAGGCATGAATTTTTTCTTCAGTTCTTTCAACTTGAGAAATGCTGAATGTGTTCTTCCTTCTGGTTTTCTAGCTCCAGGTATTTGCACATCTCGTTATAATATTTGACTTTGGTTTCTCAGCTTCTCTTTGAAATGTTCTGTTCAGGTCTTTGACTTCCTCATTTCTTCCATTCTCTTTAACTTCATTGTGCTGGAGAGCAGTTTCAGAATCTCTTCTAGTATCCATTTTGTTTTTTTTCTTTCCTTTCTTTTAAATGATTTTTTGATTTCTTAATGTATTATGTTTTTGATGTCATCCCACAATTCTGTGGTCTTAAGACATTGGTGTCTAATGCATCCAGTCTGTTCTTGAGATAGTCTCTAAATTCCGGTGGGATATATTCATAGTCATATCTTGACCTTGTGGACGTATTTTAATTTTCTTCTGCTTCAACCAGAAATTGCATATGAACAGTTGATGGTCTGTGCCACAGTTGGCCCCTGGCCTTGTTTTGGCTGATGCTGTTGTGCTTTCCACCGCCTTTCCCACAGATGCATTCGGTTTGGTTCCTGCGTATTCCACCTGGAGAGATTCGTGTATAAGTCACCTTTTATGTTTAAAAGAGGAATTTGCAATGAATGAGCCATTGGTCTTGTAAAATTGTGTCATATGATCTCCAACTTGATTTCTATCACAAACTATTTTCATATTTTTCAACTACTGATCCTTCCTCTTTGTTTCCAACCTTTGCATTCCAATCACCAGTAATGATTAATACAATACAATACAATACAATACATCTTGAGTATACATTTGGTTAATTTCAAATTGAAATTGATCATAATCTTCGGTTTCATCATCACTGGCTTTAATGGCTGGAGCATAAATTTTAATAATAGTGATATTATATAATTTAATGTTAGTGATATTATACCACATTGTAGGCATATGGGTATTATCACAGATGGCATTGTACTTCACAATAGATATCGAAATGTTCATTTTGATGATGAATGTTGCACACCATTCCTCTTCAATTTGTCATTCCCAGCATAGTAAATCATGTGACTGTTGGATTCAAAGTGGCCATTACCAGTCCATTTCAGCTCACTAATGCCTAGGATAAGGAGCTCTGGTAGCGTAGTGGTTACGAATCGGGCTGCGAACCTTAAGGTCAGCGGTTCGAAACTACCAGCTGCTCTGCGGGAGAAAGATGAGGCTTTCTACTCCCGTAAAGATTTACACCCTTGGAAACCCTGTACAGGGTCGCTATGGGTCAGAACCGACTCAACTCAAAGGTGCTTAACAACAACAATGCCTAGGATATCAATCTTTTTGCATTCCGTTTTATTTTTAACAACTTCATATTTTCCTAGAATCATACATTGTACGATCCCATTTTGTATTGTGCGCCATCAACAAATGAAGGTACCAAAAGCTTTTCTCTATTCACATCATCATTGTCCACTGTACATTGAATAGGCAACGCTTCCCCAATTGCATTTTCTTTGTCTTACAACCTGAGGGGCTCATCTTCCAGCACTATATCTGACAATGTTCTGTTGCTATTTATAATGTTTTCATCTTCCGGCACTATATCTGACGATGTTCCACTGCTATTCATGAGGTTTTCCATGGCTAAACGTTCAGAAGTAGTTCATCTCTCCTTCTTCTTAGTCTACACAGATGCTACACTAGAATCTGTCTACCATGGATGCTGCGGTTCCTGTTTAAAGTACTGGCATAGCTTCCAGCATACAGCAACATGCTAGGCACCACAGTATGACAACTGGTAGAGAGGAGTGGTAGTTAGCCAGCTTCTTACTGTTGTTGTTGTTAGGTGCTATTGAATTGTTACCGACTTATAGTGACACTGTGCACAACAGAACGAAGCACTGCCCAGTTCTGCACCAACCTCACAATAGTTGCTACATCTGAGGAGCCCATTGCTGCTGCCTATGCTAGTCCATCTCATTGAAGGTCTTCCTCTTTTTCTCTGACCCTCCATTTTACCAAACATGATGTACTTCTCCAGGGACTGGTGCCTCCTGATAATATGTCCAAAGCATGAGAGACGAAGTCTGGCTATTACTTCTTTCAACGCAGATTGGTTTGTTCTTTTGGCAGCCCATGGCACTTTCAGTATTCTCCTTCAACACCATAACTCAAATGCATCAATTCTTCAGTGGTCTTCTTTATTCACTGTCCAATTTTCACATGCATATAAAGTTATTGAAAATACCATGGCTTGGGTCAGGCATACCTTAAGCCTCAAGCTGACATCTTTAAACACTTTATAGAGGCCTTATACAGCAGATTTGCCCAATGCAATATGTTGAGTTCTTGACTGCTGCTTTTATGAGTGTTGATAGTTGATCTGAGCAAAGTGAAGTCTTTGACGTCAATCTTTTCTCCATTTATATGGATTTTTTTATGTATTGGCCCAGTGGTGAAGATTTTTTTTCTTTACATTGAGATGTAATCCATACTGAAGGCTATGGTCTTTGATCTTCATCAGTAAGTATTTTTAAGTCCTCTTAGCTTTTAGCAAGCAACGTTATGTCGTCTGCATATCACAGATTGTTAATGAATCGTCCTCCAATCCTGATGCCACGTTTTTCTTCATATAATCCAGTTTCTCGGGTTATTTATTGCTCAGCATAGAGAGTGAATAAGTATGGTGAAAGAATACAATCCTATTGCACACCTTTCCTAAGTTCAACCATTCGGTGTTCCCTTGTTCTATTTGAACAGCTGCCTCTTGGTCCATGTACAGGTTCCTCATGGGTACAGTTAAGTGTTCCAGAATCGTCATTCTCTTCAATGTTGTCCATAGCTTGTCAGATCCTTTGTGTAGTCTATAAAGCACAAGTAAACATCTTTCTGGTATTCTCTGCTTTCAGCCAAGATCTGAAGTCAATAATGATAATTCCTCATTCCATGTCCTTTTCTGAATCCAGCTTGCACCTCTGGAAGTTCTCTGTCAATGTATGGTTGAGGCCATTTTTTTAAATCATCTTTAGCAAAATTTTACTTGCATGTAATATTAATGACATTGTCCAATGATTTCCACATTCCATTGGGTCACCTGTTTTTGGAATGGGCACAAATATAGATTGCTTAAAATCAATTGGCCAGGTATTTGCCTTCCAGTTTCTGGGCATTGATGAGTGAGTGCTTCCAGTGCTGCATGAGTGTGTTGAAAGATTTCAATTTATATTCCATCATTTCCCAGAGCCTTACTCTTCGCCAGTGCCTTCAGTGCACCTTGGACTTCTTCCTTCAGGATCATTAGCTCTTGATCATATGCTACCTCTTGAAATGGTTGAACATTGACCATATCTTTTTGGTACAGTGGCTCTTTGTATTCCTTCCATGTTCTTTTGATGCTTTCTACATCATTCAATGTTTTGCCCATTTGTTGTCAAGTGCCATCTGACCCATAGCGACCCTGTGTAGGGTTTCCAAGGAGCAGCAGTTGGTGTGCTTGAACCACCAACCTTGCAGTTCAAACGACTTTGCTGTCTGACACATTATCCCACAGCACCACACCAGGACTACCATAGAATCCTTCAATATTGCAAGTCCAGGCTTGAATTTTTTCTTCAGTTCCCTCAGCTTGAGAAATGCTGAGTGTGTTCTTCCCTTTTGGTTTTCTAACTCCAGGCCTTTACACATTTTATTAGCTAATTTAGTGGGAGAGAATTGGTATCTCAGTGTGGTTTTGATTTGCATCTCTCTGATGGTGACTAATGATCATCATTTCATGTATTTGGTGGATAATTGAATGCTCTCTTTGGTGACAAGTCTATTCAAGTCTCTTGCCTATTTTATGATGGAAAAACATTCCAAAGATCAGAAAACCTTGAAATACTCTTATAAAAAATCTTAGCAGTAGTGCTATGGGTGGGGGTGGGCTGGTGGGTAGGGGATGGGGATTAGGAACAGAACTTATAGACAAATTTGTGGTTAGGAAGGATTTTCACACAGCATTGTATCGAAGAACAATTAAAATAATTACTGATTTATCTTAAGCATAGCTCCCAGTCTGACAATTGGAATCTCTTTCAGGAAATAAAACTGAGTGAATTCTCTAAGAGTACAATGCCCAAGGCAAAGTGGTCTCACTAGTTTTATCTAGACCTTTGTTTGACTTAAAAGTGACTTTCAGTGGTGGTGGTGAGTGCCATGGAGTCAGTTCCTACTCACAGTAACCCTGTCTAGGTTTTCAGTGGGGCAGCTGATAGGTTTGAACCACCAACCTTGCAGTTCAAAGCAACCTGATGGTCCAGTGCATTATCCTGCAGTGCTTTTAATGGCTTTTAGGAACCAGTTTTCTCATGGCTTGAGGCTCAGAAGGACACCTCAAGGTCTTGTGTGGATTACCTCAAAATCCATGAAAGCCAGAAATCTGGATTCCAGAAGAAATGAAACAATTTCTCAATACATTGCGAAGAATGTAACCCATGTCAGTGAGCAACTTTTATAGAAAGCATTGAATGAGAACCTAAACTGCTATGTATACCTTCATAAAAACTACAATAAAATAATAATTTTAGAAATAGCAATAATCTGGTAAAATAAATTTCAAATGTAGAAAAATTACAACCTAAACACTGCCTTTATAATACTCCTTGTATGAAGTTTTTTCCTTGACACACACTGGTATTTTCAATGGAGATGTGGACACCTGGTGTGGTGCTGTAGGATCAGCATAGGAATGCTAACTACAAGATCAGTGGTTCAAACCCACCAGCCGCTCCTCAGAAACCCTGTACAGGATCACTGTGAGTCAGAACTGTCTCAACACCACTTAACAACAGCCACATACGTTCATCAGTGCACCACTACATGGAACTCTTATGTCCAGCCAGTTTTGAAATTTTATTCTTATCACAGTCATCAAATTTTTGTCTCATGTGGGCTTGTTAATGAAAGTGGAACCGAACCTTAGCTATTCACTCTGTTTGGAATCATCTGGATAACGAGAAGCTGCCAAGGAACAACAACCCTCTCTCACCACCAGGCTTTTCTCCTCATCACAGCCCCACCCTCCAGCTCTGTGACTACTACTCATGTTGTTGTTAAGTGCTGTCTCAGGTTGATTCGACTCCTTCTTGTTGTTGAGTGCTGTCGAGTCGGTTCCAACCCATAGCGACCCTGTATAGGATTTCCAAGGAGCAGCTGGAGAGCTTGGACCTCCAACCTTGCGATTCAAACCGACTTTGCAGTCCAGCACATTGACCCACAGTGTCACACCTGGACTACTAAAGACCTTGTATAGGGTTGCCAAGGCTGTAAATCTTTGCGGGAAGAGCTAGCCTCATCTTTTTCCTGGGGGAGGGACTAGTGGGCCTGAACCACCGACCTTGTCATTTGCAGTCCAGTGCTTATCCTACAGAGCCGGTGGGTTCACACTTCCAACCTGTCAATTAGCTGCTGAGCACTTCATACTCACCATGGGGACTCCTGACCTAGGCCTTGGACCTAGACTCTTCAGTGAGGAAATGGTGCCCTTAAAGGGAATTTGTGGCCTTTTGCCTCTGGCCTGCAGTGACATTCTCCCTCTTTCAGAAAGGAGGAGGAAGAAGAGGTCAATCCAGAGGGTTCACCGGCCCCTGGAATGATGGGTCATATCCAGGTGATTGAATATTGCAGGAGAAATGTGACCTGCCTCAAGGGAGTATGGAACTCTCTGGACCATGCTGTGACCTAGCAACCATTCCTAGTCTTTAATATAGGCACAGTCACAGGCATATGCTTAGCCATGGAGCCTTCTAGCTCACTTGACATCAACAGAGCATGCAACATCTGTTGATACTTTGCAGTAGAGTGTAACAGAGAAACTAGTGAAATCTGAAGTGCTTCCATGGCATGTTGCTAATCCAGGGGTGGGATCAGCGAAAGATGACTGTCATAGTTTCTTCCCAGCTGGCTTCCCTACCCAATGTGTGACTGTTTATTTCACCCCATTAAGATTTCTTAGTAATAAGCTTTCCTTTTTTTTTTTAGGAAGACGTGATTTTCAAGCTAATTATGAAAACCTTTATCATTGGAATCAGTGGGTAAGTGTGCTATAGTGGTGGAAGACACAGATGTTTTCATATGAATGTGACTAGGGAAGGAGAAGCAATGGGAAGGATTTCTGAGTCCTGGGGAAGAACAAGCCACTGGAATACCAAACAGTGGTGTTCTGGCTATAGAGATACCAACAGAGATGGGCGCGTTTCCTGCAAACACAGAAATGGGAGAATGGCCAGTTGTAAAAATGTTTCATCATTTATATTCTGGAGCCAACACCAGAGGCAATCAATGCCTGACCAGATACCATTTTGGTGTGGGGTGACTTAGCATGGCAGATGTGTCCAAGGTGTCCATATATTGAGAGCTACCTACATGGCAGACAAGTCCAATATGTTCATATACAGAGAACTAACTACTTGGCAGATCCATGTACACCCATCTGGGTGTTCTTCATCATGGTGGAAGAGAAGATCCATCAGTTGTTTCCTGTGAGGTCCAGCTGTGCACACAGGGACTAATATGTGTGGCCTATTAAAATATTTGAGACTATTTAAAAGTAACATTGGGAAGACCAATGTGTTATTGTATTATTCCTTAACTACATTCTTTTGTCAATTTGAAGTAAATTAAGAGTTGCATATCAGAACTCTGCCTTGCCTTGCCTCCCATCGGATCAGAACCACATCTGTTCCGTTTTCCTTTGTTGTACGTGTCTTGTTCATCCTTTCCTTTCCATACTTATTGTCATCCAAATTCAAGCACTCATCCTCAAATTCCAGTAAGACTCCTCCTAATCGTCCGTCCTCACCTTTACCAGATTCATCTTAATACTAAGTATTTTCATGTATTTCTCTCACCTGCTGGACCCATGTCCTACTTAACTGCACGTTGTTAGATTAAATGAAAAATCTTGTGAATCAAGTTCTTTCTACTTTCTCCATGTAAGTTATTTAGGTTTTAGTTGAATTACATCCAACAAGCAATTTTGCTGAGTAAACATGAGTTTCTTTTATAGATTACAAACGGGTTGATTTCATGTGAGATCTCCACCTGGGAGTAAGGTTCTTGAAAATGAATGTGCTGTAGACATTCGCTAGGCTCCCGGTGTGGTGTTATAGAATCAGCACTGGACTTCTAACCACATGGTCCAGCAGTTCAGACCCACCAGCTGCTCCTTGGAAAGCCTATACAGGGTCTCTGTAAGTCAGAACTTTACAAAAACAAGCCATTTGCTATGCTGAAGTCTTGACCTCTTCTCAGAGTAATGGTTTTGGATGCACAGAATAGAAGACAGGAATATAAAGAAAACCAGTTCTATTAGAACTTAATTATAAAAAGCACTTTAAAAAATAAACTATGACATTGTTATATATGAAGGAGCTTCAAGAGGTTTGTAGAAAAGTGAAATTAAAAAGTAGAATTTTTCCATGATCTTTTTCGAGCCCTTCATATATACTTAACTTGATAATGTATTAAATAACAATATCCAGTGATGAAGTTCATGATTCAGCACTACAGGATAAACACTGAACTGCTAACCTCAAGATCAGTGGTTCAAATCCACCAGCTGCTCCTTGGAAACGCTATACAGGGTCGCTATGAGCCAGATATGACTCAGTGGTACTTAACAACAACATCCAGTGATGGGTATAGAAAAGATCATAAATTTGAAATCACAGTGAGCATCGATGATATTTGCAACATGATATGAAAATATTTTATTTCTATTGGTGATAGGCACAAGTACTATTGTTTTTATAGCAAACCATAGAAGTGGTGCTGTGCTGATAAGAAGAGAGGGCATATGCATAAGAACACCCACACTTGCAGATAATACCCACTTATCCTGGTTTCAGTGACTGGATGATCAGAGCTCAACCAGAAGTAAAAAGAAGAGGGAAAAAAAAAAAGGTATTCTCATACAATTTGATGAAGTTTAGAGCTCTGGTAGCGTAGTGGTTACGAATCGGGCTGCGAACCTTAAGGTCAGCGGTTCGAAACTACCAGCCGCTCCGCGGGAGAAAGATGAGGCTTTCTACTCCCGTAAAGATTTACACCCTCGGAAACCCTGTACAGGGTCGCTATGGGTCGGACCCGACTCGATGGCACTTAACAACAACAACAACAACAAACCTATCTATACCTATGGAAGCAGTAGCTCAAAAGAGGGAACAAGTCCTTACAGCAAGAATCATTCCCACCCCCTCCACACACAGAGTAGACAGGGATGGGCAACTTGGACATTGGCTACCCAAAATTGGGGGATGGGGGGCTACAAAGGCAAGAAAGAAGTGACTGGCTTACAAGCTTTCAAGAGGAAACCTAGATCCAGAGAGCCTGGAGGAAGGTAGAATCTCCAGTGAGTAGTATTCAATCTGAC
Source organism: Chrysochloris asiatica (assembly GCF_000296735.1). Taxonomy (NCBI): domain Eukaryota; kingdom Metazoa; phylum Chordata; class Mammalia; order Afrosoricida; family Chrysochloridae; genus Chrysochloris; species Chrysochloris asiatica. The sequence goes on along the minus strand of NW_006408532.1, from coordinate 21,554,155 downwards.
TAGGCGGGGCTGATGCAATGAAATGCAGATGGGTCTCTTGAGATACAATAGTGAATAATTGTTATCAGGACTGATTGTGAAGGTTGGAAATGTAAAGGTAGACGTTTTATAGCAAGGAGGGGAGTGATTAACTTTTCAGTCTAGGAGCGGAGGTCCCTAGGACCATCAAGGGAGAAGAGCAGAGAGCAGGACCCTACCCAGAGAAGAAGTGATGCCTGAAATGGAGGCAGAGATGATGACGTGGAGAGATGGAGCAGCTGGAGACTTTAGATCCAGAGAGGGAGAGTGACTGTGTGCTGAAGACCTGGGGGGTACAGGGGAAGGATTGCATGGAGGGGATTGTAACCATGGTAATGAGACGATATACAATAGAATGAATGTAAAACTAATGTGTTCTCCCATGTAAACTATCACATAATTCTCAAAACATTTAAAAAAAAAAAAAAAATGAGGACACTTGTGAAAATACCATTATCACACCAATTTGAAAAAAAAAAAGTGGTGCTGTGGGTTAGTGCGCTGGACTGCAAAGTCCGTTTGAATTGTACATTGGTGGTTCAAGTTCATCCGACTTCTCAGAAACCTTATAGAAGATCACTGTGAGTCGGAACCAACTCAATGGCACTTAACAACAACAAGCTTGTTACTTATAATGGAAAAAAAATGCTAATTTCCCCTTCTAATTTAGTGACAATATGTGACGCTGTAGAGTAAGCATTGAATTGAAACTGTTTGAACCGTCAAGTTAGCAGTTCAAATTCATCAGCGGCTCCTTGGAAACCCTATACAGGGTCACTATGAGTTGGAACCAACTCAGTGGCACTTAACAACAAGTACCAAAGATACATTTATTTTCCATTGAAGTTCACAAAGATCCTGAATTCGGTCCACAAACCCCATGGAGGTGCATGCGCTCCCGGTTATGAAACTACAGGCAATGAGTGAATAGTGCAGTCACTCCCAGGTGCTATGTGTGGGCTGGATGCTGGGAACTAGACAGAGAGAGGAGTTTATTAAGGTCTCCATTCTCCAGCCAGAAGGGATAAATAACTGATGTGATGTGATAAGCTACCATCGACCTCCCGCACACTGCCGCTGCCCCGAGTCAGTGCTGAATCACAGTGACCCTGTGGGACACAGCATCACTGCTCCTTAGGATTTCCAAGACTGAAGCAGCGGCCTCATCCTTTCCCCGTCCACCCCCAAAGTAGAGAGAAGCGTCACAGAAGAGATGTGAATTCACGGTAGGTGGTGTGTAATAAGCCACTCCCTCATTGTGTTCATTAAAACAAAACCATCATTGTTGGTGTCAAGTCAGTGCCGACTCATAGCGACCCTGTGTTGGGTTTCTAAGGAGCACCTATTGGGTTTGAACCGCCAATCTTATGGTTAGCATACCAGTGTTGATCCTACAATGCCATACCGTGTGTAATTTTATATACTTACACTAAAATATAGTGTGCTAAAGACGCTCTGGTAGTGCAGTGGCTACAAATCAGCCTGCTAACCTCAAGGTCAGCAATTCGCAACTACCAGCCGTTCCAAGGGGAAAAGGTGAGGCTTTTTACTCCCGTGAATATTGATAGCCTCGGAAACCCTATGCAGGATCGCTATGAGTCGGAACTGACTCCAGGGCACACTACTACCTACTGGTGGTGGTGATGTGCTGTGGAGTCTGTTCTGACTCATAGCGGCCCTGCACAGGGTTTCCGAGGCTGTAAATCTTCACGGGAGCAGAATGCCTCATCGTTCTCCCACGGAACTGCTGGTTGTTTCGAACTGCTGACCCTGAGGATTGCAGCCCGATTCGTAACCACTACGCTACCAGACCCTACTACTACTACTACTAAAATGTTGCTCGTATTATTTGAGTTGAAGTAAACTGCGAATTAATATTTTGCCACAGATAAATGCCCTTTTGCTTTCAACACTGTATCTGTATTTCTAAGACATTAATCTGCCCAGTTCACTTGCCTAGTAGTTAGCTTTCTCGTCTAATCTTCCCAATTTCTTTCTTCTCATTAACCTTTGAATCTCCGTCTGCGCATGGTTTTGCCAACAGAAAAAGAAATAACTGCTGAAGAAGTAATTTTCTGTAATAATTGTATCTAATATTTTTTTTTTTTTTTTTTTGCTTTTTATTCATGTTTTTCAATGCATTTTCCTTCTTGTTTGTTTTCTCTCTCTCCCTGATTCAGTGTGACAAATGGTGGGAAGACAACGTTGGCTAAGAATTTGCAGAAACACCTCCCAAATTGCAGAGTCATATCTCAGGATGATTTTTTCAAGGTATATGTAAAATTCCTAAGATTATTTGTTTAACACAAAAACATTCTAATAGCAAAGAAAATTGTATTATCCCAAAATTCTCACTTGCATGATGTACCTTACAGGGAAGGCTCTGTGCAGTAGTGTAACTTATCCACGAGGGGGCACCACTTACTGCTGCAGGTCTTTGATTTTATTTATCATCATCCAAAGCACTGGGCAAGGAGCTCTGGCAGTATAGTGGTTACGAATCGGGCTGCGAACCGCAAGCAAGGTCAGCAGTTCGAAACTACCAGCTGTTCTGTGGGAGAAAGATGAGGCATTCTGCTCCTGTAATGATTTACAGCCTCAGAAACCCTGTACAGGGTTGCTATGAGTCAGAACCGACTCCATGGCACATAACAACAACAACAACAACAACAAAGCACTGGACAAGGAGTTCTGGTAGCATAGTGGTTATGAGTCAGGCTGCTAATCTCATGGTCAGTAGTTCCAAACTACCAGCTGTTCCACAGGAGAAAGATGAGTCTTTCTGCTCCTGATTTACAGCCTTGGAAACCCTATACAGGGTCACTATGAGTCGGAACCGACTCCATAACACACCACCACAACCAAAGCACTGGACCACAAGGTCGGCTTGAACCTCAAGGTTGGCGGTTCAAACTCACCAGCTGCTCCTTGGAAACCCTATACAGGGTTGCTATGAGTCAGAACCAACTTGAGGGTACTTAATAACAACAAAGCATTCATACCAAGCATTTATTTGATGACTTAGGTCCTCTGCATTCTGTAATTGTATTATTTCTGTTCAGTGTATTGATTGGCACCTTGTTGTTTTTTTCCAGCCAGAGTCTGAGATAGAGATAGATAAAAATGGATTTTTGCAGTATGATGGTAAGTTGATAATCTTGTCAATCATTATACCCTAATTTCATCTTCTTTTTCAAACCTACAAAGCTTCACTACTGTGAAGGTGGTAAGATGGAATTGAAAGATAATGGAATTTTTCCCCCAACTTTTTGAAGCTCCCTCCTACATATGAGTCCCTGATAACGTAGGGATTATGAACTGGGCTGGTAACCACAAGATGAGTAGTTCGAATCTACCAGTCACTCTGCAGAAGAACTATGAGACTTTATGGTCCTGTAAAGATTTACATCCTTGGAAGCCCTGTACAGACATGGATTGCAGGAACCGACTCCACAGCACACTACCACCACAACCTCCTATATGGTTGTCTTTTAAAACCTGCATTTGTGAGTTTCTGATTTATATTTAACAACTTAAATAAATATTTCTCCACTACTATATTTAAAACTAGAAGTGTAAGTGATTGATAGGTTTTTCTTCTGAAGTTGGAGTATTACTGATTTGTTAGCTCTCTACTCACCCCTGCCCTACGGTTACGTGACTCACTGTAGTCCGCCCCACTAAAGAATCTTGCCCCTAGCAAACTCCCTGCTCTTAGCATCCTCTCTGTTTTCCTTCTTTGTCACCAAAGTAATAGCAACAGTTTGATTTTTTCCTTTTCACTTTTCAAACGAGTTTATGGATAATTTGTAGATAAATTCACCTCACTTTCCCACCCCAAGGTAACACGGTTTTGAAACCAAGTGGTTAAAGCCCAGAATGTTTATTTTCCTGTAGAGAATATAAGCACTAATTAACAAGTTGATCTTAAAGTAATTGAGTCCTGGTGTGGCGCTGTAGGATAAGTGCTAGACTGCTAACGGCAAGGTCAGTGGTTCAAACCCACCAGCTGCTTCTTGGAAATCCTACACAGGAGTCTCTGTGAGTAAGAACCAACTCAACAGTACTTAACAAAAACAAATAACTGAGCATTCTCTTAAAGACTTTTAAACCATGTTCTTTATTTTTAACTTTGATTGCCTTGGAAATAGAAAAAGAACAATGTATAATCTTTCAGATGTGTAATGGGTTTAAAAGAAAAAAACAAATCTATTGCCATCCAGTAAATTCCAACTCATAGTGACGACGAAGAACAGAGTGGAACTGCTCCATAGGGTTTCCAAGATTGTAATTGTTCTAGAAGCAGACTTCCACATCTTTCTCCCTCACAGAAGCTGGTGGATTTGAACCACTGACCTTTTTTTTTTTTTAATGTTTTATTGTGAATTATATGGTAGTTTACATGGGGGAACTTTAATTTTACATTCATTCCATCGTATATCATCTCATTGCCATGGTTCCAATCCCCTCCATGCATCATCAACCACCCAAAGGGTATGTCCCAGAAACCCACCCCCTACACTTCCCCCTCCTCCCCCCATTTTTCGGTCCACAGTCCCTTTCCCTCTCTGGGTCCAAAGTCCCCAGTCGCTTCATCACTTTGCGTCATCATCTCTGCCTCCATCTTAGGCATCTCTGTTTCTCTGGGTAGGATCCCGCTCTCGGCTCTTCTCCGTTGATGGTCTCAGAGGTCTCCGCTCCTATCCTGGAGATTTAATCACTCCCTTCCTTGTTATAAAAATTCTACCTTTGCATTTCCTACCCGCATAGTCCGTCCTGATAAGCATTATTCACTACATTATCACGAGTTACCCATCTGTATCTCCTTTCATCAGCTCCGCCCAGACAGATTGAATAGTACCTACTGGAGATTCTGCCTTCCGCCATGCTCCCTAGCACTAGGTTCCCTCTTGAAAGCTTGTAAGCCAGTCACTTCTTGCCTTTGTAGTTCCCCCCTCCCAATTTGAGTATCCAATGTCCAAGCTGCCCTTCTCCGTCCTCTCTGTGAGTTGGGGGCTGTGTGAATGTTTGTTGCTGTGGGGATTTGTTCCCTCTTTTGAGTCGCTACTCCATAGGTATAGGTCAAGTTCATCAGACTGTATTAGCTCACTCTTTTTTTTTTTTTTTCCCCCATCTTCTTTCCTCTCCTGGTTGAGCTCCGATCATCCAGTCATCTGGTCCAGGTCACGTGGGTATCATCTGCAAGTGTGGGCGCTCCTGTGTATATGTCCTCTCTTCCCGTCAGCCGGTAGCTCCACTCTCCTCTCGAGTCCTCCGTGGCCACGCCACTGACTCTGGGCCCAAGAGTCTCCAGGTCTCTTCACACTGCTTGCCAACCGAGTCCCCAGCTGGGTCCACAGAAGTCCACTGAACATTGTAGGGCTTAGCTTGCCACTTCATTGCTGCTTTTATCCCACTTCCCCCCATCAGTGATGTGTGTGGTCACCAATCAGAGCATGCATTTCCATTGAGTCTTAGTCTTGGAAGGGGGTCTGCATTCAGAGGACCTGGCCACTTGCCTTGATGTTTTCTAGGGAAGCGATTTGTTTTTTCTTGTGGTAACAGCCCATCTGCCTCCATTTTTCCTGCAGTTCTTTCTTTCAAGAGGTATCCTTTATTCTTGTCTCTGGAGATCTGGATGTGGTTCCGGTTTCTACCTATAGTTTTATGTATTGCAAAGGTTCTGCACGAAGCCTCATTCACTGGGTACGCTGTAGCCCCATTTTAGGTATTCCAATCAGTTTTAGGCAGAAGACGGACTTACAAGCCTTCTAGTGTGGTGTTTCTGACTATTCCTTTCTCTCCCTCTCCTGTGACCACTGACCTTTTGGTTAGCAACCAAGTGCTTAACCACTAACTCTCACTGACTCACTGTCTGTTCTCGTTTCTTGTGTCTTGAGCTTTTGCCCAAATTTTGTTTTTGTTTTTGCTTTTCTTTACCTCCTCCAAAGGTTAATAGGAAAGGTTACAAAGCAAAAGTTAAGGAAAAAATTGTTTTCAAACGTTATTCCTCACTTACGATGTTCTTATAATCTGGTAAGGAAAATACTAACATCCCAATTTTAAAAATGGTCAAAGAATGTTAGTAAACTGTTTATTTCATATGCAAAGGTTATTTGATTAATAAATGAGCAATAGAAAGTCAGCCTCCAAATTATATCTGTATCTTCCCCACCGAACAAGTAAACAAAAGGTTTTTAAAACAGTGATAATTATCAAATGATGGTACCTACCCATTGCCAACCATATATAATAGTGTTTCCAAGGCTTCAAATCTTTATAAGAACAGAAATCATTAAATTGGTGGCACAGGCTCAATACAACAAAAACTCACATACTTTGTTGTTTGATATAAAGTGCCATTGAGTTGGCTCCGACTCATAGTGACCCAGAATAGGGTTTCTAAGAAGTGATGGGTGGATTTGAACTACTGACCAGTACTTTAGATGGGAGTATAAATTGGTACCGTCTTCTACAAAGGATCTTGAACATATGTCCCAAAGATACTAGACATGCTTATGCGAGCCCGTCTTAGTTACCGAATGAATGTTGTAATAACAGAAAATACCACGCGTGGGTGGCTTTAACAAAAAGAAGTTTATTTTCTCACTGTTTAGGAGGCTAGAAGTCTGAATTTAGGGCAAGGCTTTCTCTCTCTGTGGACTCTGGGGGAAGTTCCTTGTCTCTTTACAGTTTTTGTTACACAGTTGCTTGGAGATCTCATGTGGCATGGCATCTGTCTTCCTGCGTCTTGGAGGAAAATTAAACTCCACATCAGCCCAGGGCTTATTCCTATGAAGTGGAGACCAGACAAGCGTCACTGTCAGTGCCACAGAGGCAGTTCCGATTCATAGAGACCCCATGCACAACAGAATGAAGCATACCCAGTTCTGCGCCATCCCCAGCTCTTAGCTAACCCATGAGGAGCCCTGGTGGCTCTGTGGGTTGGACACAGTCAGCAGTTCAAACTCACCAGCTGCTCCAAGGTCAACAGATGAGGCTGTATGCTCCCATAAAGACTGACAATCTCAGAAACTGTATGGATCACTTATCAACAGGAAGGCCATGGGTTTTGATTTTTTGTTTGAGTAACCAAAAGAATTCCAAATGGACTGCAGGCTCTGACACCAATCTCAAAAGAAAACCTGAACAGATGTTTTTTTCCCCATATCTGGAATGCTCCACGGATCTATGATGGGAATTACCAGAGCTGCAGGCACAGAAAATACACCAGACCAGTAAAGCAGTTACTTCCCTGCAATGGTATGAGGACAACTGCTCTCTCATTTGCAACCTCTCACAACACTTCTGTTGTATTTCTACAAATGAATGCTCCAGGATGCTGGTTAGCAGCCTGTGACAGAAGGAGCTTCAGATAGAATGGAGTCCTGGTGTGGCGCTGTGGGATAAGCACTAGACTGCTAACCGAAAGGTCTGTGGTTCAAACCTACCAGCTGTTTTTGGAAACCCTGTTCAGGGTAGCCGTGAGTCAGAACTGACTGGTTTTCACTTAACAACAACAACAACAAGAGAACTGTCCATAGGTAGAAACATTCCTTGAAAACAAAGAAATACTGAGATTTCGTTGGTTACAGTTTCTAGTAAGTTCTAGAACACTATGTTATACCATGTAAACAGAGCTTCAACGTGGAGTCCTGGTGTGGCGCTATGGGATAAGCACTTGACTTCAGTGTCGGTTTGAACAACAGGGTCAGTGATTGAAATACACCAGTGGCTCCTCGCTACCCTGCAACATTCTCCACCAATTCTGATGCCAGCCATCCCTCCCAAGGTACTCGCTTTCTCTCTGTGTTTGGTAATTCATTGCAGTAGCCACACAGAATTCACAGACAAACTCACAATTATGAGATTTATTCGGGAAGTGAACAGGTTATAATTCAGGATCAGAAATGCTTTGATATAGTTCTTCAGTCAGGACAGCCTCTTCTCAGTTGTGCCCACAGGCATGCCTCTCTCTGGTCCTCTGCCTCAGCCACACAGCCCCTTGGCCTCTGCCGTTCTTAGGTAATGTTACAAAGCTCATTTAGTGCTGCCAGTAAATGCTCAAAGGGCTTGCTATTCCACAAAAAGTTTCAGCCTGAAGGAGCTTAGCTCTAGCTCTGTGAGTCAGCAAATCTAGTTCCTCCAATTGCCTGGAGGCAGTCTACCCCACAAGCAATCCTTCTGCCTCAAGGCACTCAGCTTTCCTTGCTCCATGGGCTGGAACTCCACTGCTTTGTGTCGGTCGTACTCTGGTTCTTGGTTCTGCTGCTACTGCTCCTCTGCCACTCCTCTGATGTCACAGCTTCCTGTCTCCTGGATCAAGGAGGATCAGCCACTGAGATCTTAGGGTACAAAGGATGCACTCAGATCCTGGCTCTTTCCTATGGTAGTGAGATCCTCCATTCCTGCTTCTGAGATGGCTAATTTTATACCCAGGCAGGATGGCAAAATTAACTGACCAATCCCCACTTAAAGTTCCAAGTTTTCATGGTCACAATTTTCCCTGTGAAGATTCACAACGGAATCATTTAATCCTGTTAGCATCTTCCCCTCCTTCTCTTACCCAGACCCATCAGAAACATCTTCATGGCTCTAGCTAATCATTTGGAAGGAGTTATATAAAAACTATAGCTAAGTGATATAAAATGAGGGGAGATGCACAAGAACACCCATACTTGCACATAGTACCCACTTGACCTGACTTTGATGGCTGGATGATCAGACCTCTACTAGAAGAAGAAAGAAGAGGGAGGGGAAAAAAAAGAGTAACCCACTACAGTCTGATGAACTTTACCTATATGTATGGATGTAGTAGCTCATGAAGATCAAAGAGCACAGCCTTCGATATGGATTGCATCTCAATGTCAAGAAAACAAAAATCCTCACCACTGGACCAATAAACAACATTCTTATCAATGGAGAAAAGATTGAAGTTGTCAAGGACTTCATTCTTCTTGGATCAAATATCAACAGTCGCGGAAACAGCAGTCAAGAGATCAGACAACGTATTACATTGGGCAAATCTGCTGCACAGGAACTTTTTAAAGTATTGAAGAGCAGAGATGTCAGCTTGAGGACTAAGGTGCGCCTGACCCAAGCCATGGTATTATCAATAGCATCATATGGATGCGAAAGCTGGACAGTGAATAAGGAAAATCGTAGAAGAATTGATGCCTTTGAGTTGTGGTGTTAGAGGAGAATACTGAAAGTGCCATGGACTGCCAAAAGAACCAATAGATCTGTTTTGGAAGAAGTACAGCCAGAGTGCTCCTTGGAGGCCAAGATGGCTAAGCTTCGTCTCTCATACTTTGGACATATTGTCCGGAGGGAACAGTCGCTGGAGAAGGATGTCATGCTGAGTAAGGTGGAGGGTCAGAGAAAAAGAGGAAGACCACTAACGAGATGGATCGGCCAGGTGGCATCATTAATGGATTCAAGTGTGACAGCAGTAGTGAGGTTGGCCCAAGAACGGACATTGTTTTGTTCTGCTGTGCATGGGGTTGCTATGAGTCGGTTCCGACTCCATGGCACCTGACAATGACAACAAGTAGCTCAAAAAAGGAGCTCTGGTAGCGTAGTGGTTACGAATCGGGCTGTGAACCGCAAGGTTAGCAGTTCGAAACTACCAGCTGTTCCGTGGGAGAAAGATGAGGCTTTCTGCTCCCGTAAAGATTTACAGCCTTGGAAACTCTGTACAGGGTCGCTATGACTCAGAACCGACTCCACGGCACATAACAACAACAACAGTAGCTCAAAAAAGGGAACATATCTTTACAGCAAGGATCACTTCCACCTCCTCAGCACATAGGGTTGACAGGGATGGGCTACTTAGACATTGGTTACCTAAAATGGAGGAGTGGGGGCTATAAAGGCAAGAAGTGACTGACTTACAAGCTTTCAAGAGGGAGGCCTAGTTCCAGACTGGGCAGGGGTAGATAGAATCTCCACTGAATGATCTCTAATCTGTTTGGACCAGGCTGGCGAAAGGAGATGGGGATAAGACTCTTGTGGTACAATAGTGAATAATTGCCATCAGCAATGACTGTGAGGGTCGCAAATGTAGAGGTAGATGTTGTTTAACAAAAGGAGGAGAGTGATTGATTTTGCAGCCTAGGAGTGGAGGACCATCAAGTGAGAAGAGCAGAGAGTGTGACCCTACCTAGAGAGGCAGTGAAGCTAGGCATGGAGACAGGGATGATGACGTGGACAGATGGAGTGGCTGGGGACATGGGACTCAGGGAGAGAGAGGGGCTGTGGGGTGTATCCTTTGGTTATTTGATGAAGCATGGAGGGAATTGTAATCATTGCAATGAAACAAAATGTGATAGGATGAATGTAAAACTGATGTTCTCCCATGTAAACTATCACATAATTCATAATAAAACATAAAATAAAACTATAGCTAAGGAGCTCTGGAGTCCTGATGTGACACTGTGGGTTAATGCACTGGACTTCAAGGTCGCTTTAAACTGCAAGGTCAGTGGTTCAAGCTCACTGGCTACTCCTTGGAAACCCTATACAGGGTTACTATGAATCATAACTGATTCAAAGTGCTTAGTAACAACAGCAAGGAGTTCTGGTAGCCTAGTAGTTAGGAGCCGGGCTGCTAGCCTCAAGGTCAGCAGTTCAAAACTACCAGCTGTCCCATGGGAGAAAGATGAGGCTTTCTGCTCCCATAGAGATTTACAGCCTCAGAAACCCTATGCAGGGTCACTGAGAGTCAGAACCAACTCCATGGCCCATCACCATCACTACCACAGGATTTACAACGTATGTTTTTGGAGTCCTGGTGTGGTGCTGTGGGTTAATGCGCTGGACTGCAAGGTCAATTTGAGTCGCAGAGTTGGCAGTTCAAGCTCTCCAGCCACTCCTTAGAAACCCTGCACAGGGTTGCTATGAGTCAGAACTGACTCAGGGCACTCAAAACAACAACATAAAAACTAGGTAGAAAACCATATAAAGTAAATCACTACACCACCCTTACTTACTCTGCTCTTTTATTTTTCAAAAGAGATTAACTTTTATCTCTAAATCAAATGACTCAAGACACACCCTACACTAATACCCTCTCATAGCATAACCAAGAAAACCTACTTCCAAATGCAATAACAAGGAGAGGTATGGTAGGATTCACAAGACATATTTTGGGGAAACAGTTGAACCCATAACACACACAGCTTCTGTATGTTACAGGGCCATGGCTTGTGGTCCCAAGAAGCATCTGAAACATGTAGCAGCTTTAAAGCATTGGTTCTTGGATGAACTGATGGGTTTGTTTGCTCCAGATCTATCCACCCGTCCCCAAAGCTGAGACAGTGTCTCTCCCTCATTCCTTTCTTAAGGGATAGGCTTAGTATACCCTCAAGGGGAGATGAAGTAAAGATCTTGATGAAGATTGAAGGCAAGGGCTGAACTGGTATAACCTTCCCTGCTGGTTTTATGGTGTATCAGCATCAAAACGATAAGAGCAGAGAGAATTTCTCTGCCTGACCTATGATACCAAGTTTCACTTTGCTGTTTATAATACCATGTTATGAGTTGGAATCAAGTCGATGGCAGTGAGTTTTTGCTTGGCTTTCTTCCCCTCCCTCACCCCACTATATTCTTACCCCAGAGCCTGTGAGTGTTACCTTATGTGACAAAGAGGTTTCACATATGTGACTAAATTGAGGCTCTTGAGGTGAGGATACTCTCCTGTGTTATTTGGTGGACTCAAGGTAGTTGCCCCCCAAACCAAACCCGACCCACTGCTATCGACTCAATTCCAACTTAGAACATTCTATAGGACAAAGTTGAAGTATCCCATTGAGTTTTCCATGGCAGAAGCAGACTGCCACAGCTTTCTCCTGAGTTAGGTTCGAAACACCAACTTCACCCACTGGTGCACCAGAGCTCCGTACTGTAATTATAATGCAATACAATGATAGGAAAGACACAGCAAGAGTCCGAATCAAAGAAGGCAGGGTGATGATGGAACCAGAGCTTGGAGTGATTTGCTTTGATGATGGAAGAAGGACCACAAGCCACCACTTGTTGTTGTTGTTATGTGCCGTGGAGTCGGTTCCAACTCATAATGACCCTGTACAGGGTTTCTCAGACTGTAAATCTTTACGGGAGCAGAAAGCCTCATCTTTCTCCCGCAGAGCAGCTGGTAGTTTTGAACTGCTGACCTTGAGGTTCACAGCCCGATTTTTAACCACTACGCTACCAGAGCTCCTTACAAGCCACCACTAGAAGCTGAAAAGGTCAAGGAAAGAGATTCTTCCCTCAGAACTTCCATAGGGAACCAGCTCTCATGACACCATGACTTTAGTCCAATGAAACTCCTTGCAGACTTCGTGCCTCCAAGAACGATAAGATAATAATAAATTCATGTTGCTTTAAACCATGTAAAAAATGTAATGATTATCAAAGTTGGTGGTTGTTGTGAAGTGCCATCGAGTCAATTATCGAAGCTAGTAGGACTTGAGAATTCATTGTACTCTTCTCTCTACTTTTGTATATGTTTTTAATTTTTCATAATAAAGAATTTTTTATTATATCTATTTATCAATAATAGGGTTTAGATTTCATATATAAAATATTTGCTATGAGAATTTTTTTTTGAAAGCTAAGTAAAATGATGTTACTCATTAACATGTACAGATCCTTGTGTGTACTTAATGTGAAAAGCTGCAACACAACTTTTGATGCTGAATTCATATGTTTTTGTGTTTGCTTGAAGTACTTGAAGCGCTTAACATGGAAAAAATGATGTCGACCATTTCCTGCTGGATGGAAAGCCCAGGACCCTCTCTGCTCTCAACAGACTGGGAAACTGCTGAGGAAACCCCCATCTTAATCATCGAAGGTTTCCTTCTCTTCAATTACAGGTAAGCATCACCATTCTAACCTGGACTCTGACTGATGGGGCAGGGACTTTGTGAACCAAATATGCTGTTGTTTTAGGCCTCTTGACGCTATTTGGAATAGAAGCTATTTTCTGACCATTCCTTATGAAGAATGTAAAAGGAGGAGGAGGTAAGTTTTGAAATCACTTTGGTGTGAATTGCGGTTCAAAAAGACAAAATTCAGGGAAATTGAGGAGAGCAACTTTATTTAGCAATTGGTGGGTGTCATTTTTCAAACAAGGGAAGCCTTGGCTCTCTTATACAAGGATTGAATGGTCACCCACGTGGAGAAAAGTATGCTTGTCTAAGAAAATACACTTTTATAAGCTTTTTGTCTCAGTTTTCTCCCCCTCCAAAGGAACCATTCTCATGTTGATTACGATTTGTAATTGAACTGTATGCTGCTGGAGACACACAAAACACCAATTAGCTAAGAGTTTAATCCAGCATATTAACGATATTTATTTACATTGACATTGTTGTTAAGTACTATCAAGTCTTAGCCACCCTGTATAGCAGAGGTGGAGAATCTTTTTCCTGCCAAAATTTATAACATCATTTGCAGCCATACAAAATGATCAACTTAAAAACTAGCCTGCTATATTTAGTCAAATTTCATTAACTCATTCCTATTGTGATGGCTGGAACTGTGGTTGCTTTGGCAGCGCCAGGCCAAATGATTTCAAGGGCCTTATACACCACGCGGGCCAGACATTCCTCACCCCTGCTGTATAGGGTTCCAAAAAGCGTCTGGTGGGTGCTTAGCAGTCCAGTGCTTATCCTGTAGCACCAAAGTAAGTTAATATCTGTTTCTTAATTCCTCTATGCATCACTAGAGGGGGAAGAAAGATAATCATGGAACCATATTCAGTGAATTACAGATTAATCTTTGAGCTGAAAAACTGAAGCCATTTTCATCCCTTGATATGTTTTTGCGTATCTTAATGATGTTTAGATTTTGTCTCTGAGTGATTTTCCCATTATCCTAACCATTATTATTTTACTTTATCAATTGTGTGTTTCTGCCTACCTAAAGTTTCGTACATGTTTTGGTAGTACAAGGGTCTATGAGCCACCAGACCCCCCGGGATACTTTGACGGCCACGTGTGGCCCATGTATCTAAAGCACAGAAGGGAAATCGAGGACATTACATGGGGAATTGGTAAGCACCTCTCTAACCTCCACGTAAGGCCTTTTACTCATTTTTCTTCTTAGTACAGAAAAGAAAATTGTCATTTGCCTCAAGATACAGAAAAGAAGGGCATTTCAGAGGCAAACGTGATAAAGAACCACTGTGGACCAGAGCACTTCTGGGCTTCCTTCTTCCCAGACTGGCTCTTCTTGTATCTGTTTCTCTCCATATGACCTTTGTAAGAAACTTGTCAACTTCTGGAAGATCACTCGTTCAACAGATGTGAAAAAATGGAATACCTTCTCTGTGAGAATAGAGAGGGGAACAAAGCAGACACAGTTCTGCTGTCATGCGGCTGGTTGCCCAAGCTTGTCCTAACCGCCAAGTGCTCTTCTGACATTCATAGGGTGCTGTAGGACTGAGTTCCCGGGGGACTACCTCAGCTCCAGCACGTCCTCAGACAAGGCTTCCATGAGAAAGCCATATTTAAGCCAAACTCTAACGGTGTGTTTGTTTCCTAGACCTGCTATAACTATTGCCTCAAGCTGGGTTGACTTAAAAACAACAGAAATTTACTCTGATAGTAGTAAGCACTCAGCTGTTATACCTAAAAGGCTGGTTGTTCAAATCTACACCGTGGCTTCACAAAAGCCCTGGTGATCTGTGTGTATAAAGAGGACAGCCAGGAAGCCCCTAGGGAGCAGTTGGGCATGGTAACACATGGGCTCAGTGTAAGTTGCAATTGATTTGACAGCACCTAACACCCACATACTCTCTGAAGGAAGGCTCTAAGGAAGGACCCTTCCTTGCCTCTTCCAGCTTCTGGCAGCCCGATGCACTCCTTGGTTTATGTTAGCATACCTTCATTCTCTGCCTCCAGCATCACAAGGCTGTCTTCCTTCTGTGTCTGTATCTCTTGGTCTCTTTCTTAGGAGGATGCCAGGCATGTGGGATCCAGGTTCACTCTACTCCAGCATGACCTCACTTCTCAATCCTGAAATCATTCAAGTATTATTTCAGGAAACAGAAAGATTCATGGAGTTGCAGATTTCTAAGTGGGGAGAATGCAAGTCTCTTTTTGCCACAATGAGGTTGAGACGCTTAAGAGACATTAAATAGCAAATTGGAGATTGGCATTGGATCTATGGAACTGATCCAAGAACAGATGGCTGGAATCATAGTTCAAGGAGGCTAACAAGAGATTTGGTTAGGTGAGGAGGAGGCATCAAAAGAAAGGGGAGTTGGCATCCAGGGTGGTGGTGCCTGAGCCAAGCAGAAAGCACAGTGCTCCCCGCTATTTGCTGGCCATTACAATGTCTTTTCTATCCCAGTTCTCTCCTCCCACCCCCATAGTCACTGTGAAGCTCTGTCCACACCATCTCCTGCCTAGAGTTTCCATTACAGAGATGTCCTCACTGTACCTCTCTCCATCACCATCTAAAATGCAAGTTTCCCTACTAACATGTTTTCAAAAGGTGTCCGGCTCTTTGGGATAAAATGCAAACTGCCAGACATCAAAGCCTCTGAAGATAAAGGCATAGCCTTGCTCTGGAATCTCATCTCTCATAGCTGTTTCCTCCACCACACATTTCTAGCCACTCCAAACTGTACCACTTCTTTGTACCCAATAAGATGCTCTCATACCTCCCTCCCCCTGCTGTTTTCTGACTCAAAGGTCCTTTGCTTTCTTTCACCTAAATGTTGTTAAGTGCTGTCCAATTGGTTCCAATTCATAGCGACCCTTTTTGAGGTATCCAAGGGGCAGTTGGTGAGTTTGAACGGCTGACCTTGCAGTTCAAACAGATCTTGCGGGCCATTGCATTATCCTATTGTGCCACATCAAAACTCCATAGCTTCTACATTTTCTCCAAAACTTTGTTAGAAATACATATTTCTGGGCCTGGTGAATTCTGAATCGCTATTATATGGCGCAGAGCTCAGACCCCTGCATAGGTTAAGGAGCTTCTTCACAAATGATCCTGTAACATAAGTAGATTGGAGAACCACCCCTGAAGGACTCCTGTGGAGGTGTCTCTGTGTGCACCTTCAATGCCCACAGGCCACTTAACTGTTCCTTATTAGTCTGTTACTTTTCTTCTTATAACAGGTAGCTTGGATTTCTTCATAGCAAACCAGAATTTTTGGCCTGTTGTGCCTGGCCATGATCTGTTTCTCTTCTTCACTGTCATTACTCTTTTGTTTGTAATTTATGGCCCAAGGTTCCTCAATTAAACCTATTGGCATTTGCAAGAGAGACATCAGTTCACCACCTGTTTTAGTCAGAGTTCTTCAGAGAAACAACCAATACAATGGATGTATGTGTGTGTTTGTGTGTGGTGGTGGTAGTGGTTGGGTGCCACTGAGTCAGTGGTGTACCATTGAGTCAGTTCTGACTCATAGTGACCCTGTGTAGGGCTGCTGAGACTGTAAATCTTTATGGAAATAGCATCATCTCTCTCCCACACAGTGACTGGCAGATTTGAAGTGCTGACCTTACAGTTAGCAGCCCAGCTCACAATCCACTACACTATCAGGGCTCCTTATGTATATGTGTATATACATATACATGAACTACTGGTGTGGTGCTGTAGAAGCAGCACTGGACTGTGAACCACAAAATCAGTGATTCAGAACTATCAGGTTCAAATCCATGAAAATCCTGCACAAGGTCACTATGAGTTGGAATCAACTTGACAGCATTTAACAACAATATATACATATGTATACATGCATGAATGT
>NW_006408532.1:21532860-21537272 GCF_000296735.1 Chrysochloris asiatica | reverse complement strand
ATGTGAAAGTTCGACAATGAATAAGGAAGACAATAGAATAATTGATACATTTGAGTTAGGGTGTTAGAGAAGAATATTTTAAATGCCATGAACTGCCAAAAGAACAAATGTTGGAAGAAGTACAACCTTAGAAGACAGGATGGTGAGACTTTATCTCTTATAATTGGGACATGTTACTATGAAGGACCGGTCCCTTAAGAAGGATATCATGCTCGGTAAAGTGGAGGGTCAGGGAAAAATAGGAAACCCCAGCAAGGTGAATTTGCACAGTGGCATCAGAAATGGCTTCAAGCTTAATAATGATTGTGAGGACGGGGCGGGAACAGGCAGTGTCTTGTTCTGTTGTGTATAAGGTCACTATGAATCGGGACTGACTTGATAGCACCTAAGAACAACAAAAACAACATACACACGTGTATATAGATGCATGAATGTATATATATATATATATATATATGTATATATATGTATACACACACACACATACACATACTTACAAATCGGGCGGCAAACCACAAGGCCAGCAGTTCGAAACTACCAGCTGTTCCACAGGAGAAAGATGAGGCTTTCTGCTCCCGTAAAGATTTACAGCCTCGGAAACCCTGTGCAGGGTGACTATGAGTCAGAACCGATTCCACAACACAAAACCACCAACAACCACCACCTATATATATATATATAAAACTGATTTTTAGGAATTAATTCATGTGATTGTTAGCGCTGGCAAGTCCAAAATCCATAGGGTAGGCAGCAAACCAGAAATTCCTCCAACAGGATGTTTATGTTACAGTCTTGAGACAGAATTCCTTCTTTGCCTGGAAACCTCTGTTGTTGCTCTTAAGGCCTTCCACTGAATAGATGAGACCCATCCATATTATGGAGCATAATCTACCTTTAAAATTAAGAGTTTTCTTATTATAAATATTAATCATATCAACAAAATACATTCCAGCAACATTTAGACTAGTGTTTGACCAAGCAACTAACTGGGCCCCACAACCTAGTCATAAAATTAACCTTCACATCACCTTTTTTAAAGGTACTTATACTACTAATCAGCCTATTAACATTTGAACTACCTCTCTTCCATTTCTCAGTTTACCTAGATGGAACAAAATCTGAAGGGGACCTCTTTTCACAAGTGTATGAAGATCTAATACACGAACTAGCAAAGCAAAAGTGTAAGTATTGCCCTATCACAGTGGAAGGTAGAGAAAGAATTAACATATATCACAGAATGCCAGTATACAGGGGATTTTATTCTTTCATTCTTTATTCCATAATGCAGACTCAGAGATAATATATAGTTTTGGGAACTTGATTATACCCATTCCTCAACTATTGATATGGTTAGGTTCTAAAAACCTTTATGTGAATATTGATGTTATATGAAAATTATCATTAAGTAAAACTGGAGGAAGACTACATTTCTGTCTGCCTTGGGTACTGAGCCCAGCCAGGCGGCAGTGTCCTGTTTTAGTGGCCATTGAATTGACCCTCAACTCATGGTGACCCCATGCACAACAAGATCAGACCACTGTGATCCACAGGTTTTACATTAGCTCATTTTCAGAAGTAGGTTGCCAGACCTTTCTCCCAAGTCTTAGTTTGGAAGCTTCACTGAAAACTGGTCAGCACCATAGCAACAGGTAAGCCACCAATGAACTTGAGGTACATTGTCCAGGAATCAAACCCAGGTCTCCTACATGGAAGGCAGGAATTCTACCACTAAGCCACCATTACTCTTCCCACCCCCAGTTAATCCTAACAACCCCCTCAAAAAAAACACAAAAAACCGGCCATCAAGTAGATTCCCACTCATAGTGACTGTATAGGGTAGAATATACCTGCCCCTTGGGAATTCCAAGTTTAACCCCTAATTTCAGGAATCGCCCTTCATGTCAGCATGAACCCACTTGAAGACATTTCAGAACCATTTTTAAATGTCTTCCTGCAAGTGGGACTTGAAATCTTTGTCCAATATGCCTGCCCAGCACTGCCATCTGTTATTTGAGAGAAGGCCAAAACCAAACCCAACCCACTGTTGTTGTGTGGCTTCTGGCTCCTGGTGACCCTGTAGCACAGAGTAGAACCACCTCGTGAGTTTCCAAGACTAAATCCTCATGGAAGTAGATTACCTCATCATGCTCCCATAGAGTGGCTGGTGGATTCGAACCACTCACCTCTTGGTTAGCAGCCCAGTGCTTAATGCTTGACCTGATGTACCACCAGGGCGCCTTCTGATAAAGCCCAGGTACAGGCACAAGTGAGCGTAGAGACTGTGGGTAAAGCGGGGCTTTCCTTTTCATAAGTGTTAGCCCCTCAATTCTGAAGTGATGAGGAACAGTCAGCCTGTCTTTCACTTTGTAATGAGATAGCCCAAGTGTATTTCAGCTGCCAGATACCTGTAGCTTTCCACCTTGATAGTGGCCAGTGCTCAGTCCAGTTCTCCTTTGCCCACTAAGTCTTATACTGAGATTTAGCCGTATGATCTGCCTGCTGATAATAAGAAAGTTACCTTAGTTACATAAATTTAGGCAAATCATGCCCAGCCTCATTGTAAATGCCAGCTTCCCAAGGCTAAAGGACAGCTGACATGTTTTGACAAGTGCTCAGAGCCACAAGAAACTATATTTCCAAATGTTAGACACCCTCCTCTTTCCTCACCTGTATGGTAGACGCAGGTAATGAATTAATCAATTATACCATTTAAGACCCATATTTTGGGATAAAGTTTAAAAAGGAAAAAAATCAAAACATCAGAAGAGTAATAAATGTGAAGCAGATCTGTTTTCCCTACTTCCAAGATGTTATTTCTCTTTCAGTGCCATATATAACTTATTGTGTTGTTTTTAGTATTCCTACCACCTTACCAGTTCTTCCACTAACAGTACTCTGTCAGAGCCAGCCTGGAGGCTTCCTCAGCTTAGTCTAGTTTAACCATCATCAGTTAAAGGCTGAGCTAGTTGGGGCAGCCTTTTAGATGTTTCCATTGATACTCTTCAAGGAATCCTGGTAGCATAGTGGGTTACAAGTTGGGCTGCTAACCACAGGTCAGCCTTTGAATCTACCAGTCGTTTCACAGGAGAAAGATGATGCTTTCTGCTCCTATAAAAAAAATTACAGCCTCAGAAACCCTATACAGGGTCCCTAGGAGTTGGAATTGACTCAAGGCCACATAACCACCACCACCACCTTGGAAGAAGTGTAATCAGAGTACTCCTTGGAGGCCAAGATGGCCAAACTTGGTCTCTCATACTTCGTACATATTGTCAGGAGGGACCAATCGCTGGAGAAGGATATCATGTTTGGTAAGGTGGAGGGTCAGAGAAAAAGAGGAAGACCACCAATGAGATAGATTGGCCAAGTGGCAACAGTAGTGAGGATTGGGCAGTGTTTCATTCTGCTGTGCATAAGGTCGCTATGAGTTGGTATGACTCGATGGCACCCAACAATAACAACGACAACCACTATCATCAAGCTTGTTCTCATAATAGCTCATAAACCTACTTAGTCAATTTTTTATTCTAAGCATATAAAATCATAATTTTGATAAGGTAGTAATAATGAAAGGGAAACAAAGATTGAATTAACCAAACACTAAATAATCCACCTTTAGAAGCGAGGGTGGCCAGACTTCATCACTTATACTACGGACATATTATCAGGAGGGACCAGTCCCTGAAGAGGGCCATCATGCTTGGTAAAGTGATGGGTTGGAAAAAAAGAGGAAGACCCCCAGCGAGATAGATTGGCACAGTAGCAGCAGCATTGGACTCAAGTGTAGCAACGATTGTGAGGTTGGCACAGGATTGGGCAGTGTTTTATTCTGTTGTGCATAAAGTTGAGTTGGTACCAATTTGACAGCAGTTAACAACAAATAACCCAAGAAATTAAGGTTTCCATGTTATATGTTTAATTCAGTACTTCTTTAAATCCTAACTTTGAGGGGGAAATTATCACCTATTCCCAACATAACAAGGCAGTCCAACCACCAGAAACATTCAAACTACCTTTAAAGGCATTTAATTTCACCTGGGAATTGGTATAAACTATTAATTCACTCAGCTGCTAACTGAAAGGTTGGAAGCTAGAGTCCACTTAGAGGTGCCTCAGAAGAACCATCTGACTGTCGGCTTCCAAAAAAATTAGCCATTGAAAACTCTGGAGCACACAGCATCTCTGACATACATGAAAACTCTATGGAGCACACAGCATCTCTGACATACACGAAAACTCTATGGAGCACACAGCGTCTCTGACATACACGAAAACTCTATGGAGCACACAGCGTCTCTGACATACATGAAAACTCTATGGAGCACACAGCGTCTCTGACATACATGAAAACTCTATGGAGCACACAGCGTCTCTGACATACATGAAAACTCTGTGGTGCACACAGCGTCTCT
>NW_006408532.1:21481583-21532760 GCF_000296735.1 Chrysochloris asiatica | reverse complement strand
GCACACAGCGTCTCTGACATACATGAAAACTCTGTGGAGCACACAGCATCTCTGACATACATGGGGTTGGAATCTACTCAATAGCAACTGGCTCCGTTTTTGTTTTTTGGTTATTTTCATCTTATCGAAGTGTCATATTAATTATAAATACTTCTTAAATAAAAGCAAAATGGAGAAGTATAAATCTCTTGCATTCCCACCAGCTAGGAATGTTAGCGTTTTAATAAGTACACATTCCCATCTTCTTGCTGGTCACATTATAATCTTCCTTTTATAAGACTTTACAAGGACACTAGCTACTCACTCATACTCATTCCTGTGTTTTAAATTAGTACTTAATATTTAAACTCATACTCATTCCTGTGTTTTAAATTAGTATTTAATATTTAAACAGTTTCATAAATATCACTATATGAAACAATAAAACCTCTCAGTTAAAGATGCAAAACTGAATTCTGGTTTGCATATTAAAAGTAAAATGTGAGAGGGCTTTTAAAATGTCTTGAGAAAATGGAATTAAAAGATAATGGAAGATGAAACAAAATGTGTATGAGTTGTTGAATGAAAAACTGATCTGCTCTGTAAACCTTCACCCAATTCACAATAAAAACTTAAAAAAATAAATGAAATACTGACCTTAGTTCTCAAAAAGGGGGAAAAAAAGATAATGGCATTTTTCCATGAACTTTTTTGAAGCCTTCTTACATAAGACCTGGCATTGGCATCTTCTTGCAGAAGGAAGAGGTCATGCTTCTAGTTCCCAATCAAAGGAATAAGAAATTGCAAAATAAAAATGTAATAATGTTTGTTTTTTCCTACAATGAATTTAAAATATAATATCTAATTATAAACTAATAGTTTACTTAGTCCAGATAAGCAAAAGATTATTTAACCATCTCTCTAGTGTTGGATATTTCGAGTTGCTACAAGTTTTTCGCACTGATAAATAACTGCCTATATTGCTGGTGTTCTTGTTTTTGAATTATATGTCCCTGGATTCATTTTCACAAGTATCACTTAACTTGCTGTCTTAGGCTGGGTTCTCTAAAGAAGCAAAACCAGTGAAGCTTACGTATGTAAATATAAAGAGAGGTTTCTGTCAAGGAAGTGTCTCACTCAGTTGTAGAGGTGGGCAAGTCCCAAGTACATTGGTCAGCTAGCTGTCAGGCAGGAGGCTTCTGACTCATGTAGCTTCAGGGCTGATGAACCAAGATTGCCAGGTCCCAGGCAATCTGCAACTGCAGGCAAGCAGGCAGTTCCTGCAGGTAAGAAGGCAGGCTGCTGATAGCTTGTAAGATCTGCAGGTAATAGAGCAGGCACAAGCTCAACTACAAAGAAATAGAGGTTGGAGGACAAGCCAGATGCAAGATCCAGACCTAGCAGAGAGTAAGCAAGCCTTGCCTAAGTGTCCAATATATTGGAATCAGGCCATACGCCTGAGGAAACTTACCTTCAATTGATTGGCTACTCATAGCAGACCTCATCATAGAGTTGATTACATTATATTATATATCATCATTTGGGGTTAGCCATGTCTCAGCTGGACTCCTGGTTGTGGGTTAATGTGCTGGACTGCAAAGTCGGTTTGAACCACACGATCAGTGGTTCAAGCTCACCATCTGCTCCCCAGAAACCCTATGCAGGGTCAGAACTAACTCAACAGCACTTAACGATAACATCAGCATCTCAACTGCCAAACAAATGAGAATCCTAGCCCACTCAAATTGACAAAAAAGCCTTAACTATCACATTTGGTCAAAGGGTATAATCTTTTACATTTTACATATTGCAATGATTAAGTACTACATTTTAAAATGTGTGTGTCTTTAACAGGAGAATGTGGTAGGGTTTTCATTGAGTTTCCAAGCTAAAGTCACCAAGTATTCAGCTGGATGTTTTTGGGATACGTAAATAGATGAAAAGTAGTAATACTTTTATCCAAATCAAGGATAACACGACAAAACAATTCTATAGCCAAGTACCCTCTGTGATACTCTTTTTAGCATTCTACCTTTGTGGTATTAGCTTATTCCCTGAATTCAAGGATTGTTATACCTGAATTGCATATGATGTTTAATATATATCTTAAGATATACATAAATTTAATATTGTTTGTTGTTTGCTGTTGAGTCAGTTCTGACTCATAGTGTCCCTGTATAGGGTTTCCTAAGAGTAGCTGGTAAACTTGAACCACTGACCTTGCAGTTCAAACTGACCTTGAAGTCGAGAGCTTAATCCTACAGTGCCGTACCAGGACTCCAAATTTAATATTGTTGTTAGTGTCATCGAATCAGTTCTGACTCATAGCAACCCTGTATAAGGTTTCCAAGGAGCGGCTTATAAGCTTGAACCACCAACCTTGCAGTTTAAACCAATCCTGAAGTCCAGCACATTAACCTATAGTGCCACACCAGGAATCCAAATGTAATATTTGGGGGGAGGGGAGGAACAGGACTTGGGACTTGCTTTAATTATTTTAAGAAAGCCAGCATTTTTTATTCCAGAATCCCTATAACCCTAACATCCTTCAATTAACTGTTGTTGATGTAAACTAGCTAATAAAATGAGAAATGGAATTCTCCATTAATTCTTGTTTACATTTATTCCCAAGGTTTGCAAGAAACAGCATAAAGATGGAACACACTTGAATCCTTCCTGGGTCAACTAGGACACTCAATGGAATATATTCAAGAACCTTAACCATGATAGGACACCTGTGTATTTGTTTATCTGTTTGCTTTTAATCCAACATGGCTTTGCTCCAGCCTTTGGAACAGTAAATAGTAAGCTCCCCATGCCAGTGGACAGTTTACATGTCTGTTTGAGTTCTCATTCCAGAGAGCACATAAATACAGCTCAGCTCACAGTCATTCACTCAGTTCTCTGTATCTGTGACTTCCAAACTTTTGTCCCGGAACCCAGAGAGAGCAATAAAGTTTATAACAAATCCAGTTCTCTATGATGTATATATGTGTGTATGTCCCTGTATGCATGTATACGTGTAATTGTTTATGTGTGTTTGTACATACATGTATGTGCATAGACATACAGATACAGCAGGTGTCACAAAACATTTACCATATTAGTTACAACCTGTGGTTTAGAAAATGCTGCTGTATTCCATCCCCTTACCAATGCCCATCACCAGTAAATGATGGCATAACTGAAGTAGCAATCTGATTGAATAAATCACCACTTTGCTAGTCTCTTTGGGTTTTGTTTTTGCATATGTCTGACCCCACTGGAATGAGCCATGGTGGCGCCTTAGTTAAGTACTCAACCTCTCACAGAAAAGTTGGTGGTTTGACTTTACTCAGAGACTCCACAGGAGAAAGACATAGCAATCTGCTTCTGGAAAGTGATAAAGCCTAGAAAACCCAAGAAGTTCTAGGGGTCACCATGTTGGAAATAGACTCACAGCATCCAAACCAGAAACATTACCACTGGGCCATTATGTTGCTTATGTTGAGATTTGTGCTTTAGTCAGTCCAGACGTCTAAAATCACAGATATAAACAAATATTTCAATAATATATAGCACAGGGAACCTTTTATTTCTTTTCGGTTTTTTTGTTTTGTTTGAAATTCACATACAGAAGGTCTGCATTTTGTGGATTTTTTTTTTTTTTTAGATATCTTTCAATGCTGGAATTTTAATCAAGCTTGAATTGCTGTAATCTTATGAGATTAAAACAGTAGGAGTCTGTTTTCGGAGAAAAGTATAACAGTAAAAATTTTGCAAACGCATTCCAAGAATTTCTGAAATGCTCTCTTTTCCTTCTCTTCCCCCACAAAGAGGATTGAGTCTCTAAGTATCATCATACAGCACCTACATGATTCAGTATATGAGAATAGGGCAGGGAAAGTCTCGTGATTTTGCTAAAGAACACTACAGGAATCATAATGGAAGCATTCAAATCATTTTGGAGAAGAAATGTGTGTCTTCTTGCTTAGTATTATCAGTGAGAAAAATCAGTCAGGAATTTGAAGTGAAGAATCCAGTACTGCTTCTCTTATGAGCAGTTTCTAATTGCAGTTGTTACGTGCCATCGAGTTGGCACTGACTCATAGCAACCTTATGCACAGCAGAACAAAACACTGCCCGATCCTGGGCCAACCTCACTACTGTTGCCACACATGAATCCATCGATGCTGCCACTTGGCCAGTCCATCTCGTTGGGGGTCTTCCTATTTTTCTCGTACCCTCCACCTTACCAAACATGATATCCTTCTCCAGCAACTAGTCCCTCCTGACAATATGTCTGAAGTATGAGAGACGATGTTTGACCATCCTGGCCTCCAAGGAGCGCTCTGGCTGCACTTCTTCCAACACACATGTTGGTTCTTTTGGCAGCCCATGGCACTTTTCAATATTCTCCAACACCATAACTCAAAAGCATCTTACTCACTTTCCAGCTTTTGTATGTATATGAGGTTACTGAAAATACCATGGCTTGGGTCAGGCGCACCTTAGTCTCCAAGCTGACATCTTTGCTCTTCAACACTTTAAAAAGGTCTTGTGCAACAGATTTGCCTAATGTAATACGTCGTCTGATTTCTTGACTGCTGCTTCCATGAGTGTTGCTTTATCAAAGAAATTCCTGGTGACCGCATCCAGGTATAATGGCATGTACTCTTTACATATTGACAAGGAGCAAGTCAGCTGAAAATCCTCATTTCTGTTGCATATGTAACCCGAGTCTCTTTAGGATAAATTTGCTGAACAAAGACTATTGTGCTTAGTAATACAAGGGGACACGGACCCAATAAACTAGAAAAGAACGTTTCTAAGAACCCTATAGTGTTTCTGAGGAGTGGCTGGTGACCATGAACCAGGGAAATGCTAATTACAATCACAACGTGATAATCCCAACTGTCAGCAGATGGCTATAATTAAAAAGACAGACAACAAAAAATGTTGGCATGGATGTAAAAAGTTCTGGTGGTACAGTGGTTGTGTGCTCTGCTGCTATCTAAAAGGTAGCAGTTCAAACCCACCAGATGGTCCATGGAGAAACGTGGCAGCCTGCTTCTATAGAGAATTACAGCTTGGGAAACCCTAGGAGGCAGTTCTGCTCTGTGTTATAGGGTCGCTATGAGTTAAAATCAGCTCAAAGGTATTGGATTTTGTGTTTGGCATGGATATAGAGAAACTGGACCTTTCATACACTGCTGGCTGGCTTGTAAAATTGTGCAACCAGCTTAGAGAACAGTTTCGTAGTTTCTTTAAAAATTAGACATAAAATAGGGAGTGTGACCCAGCAATTCCACACCTAAGTATCTACCCAAGGAAAATGAAAACGTGTCCACACAAAGACCACACATGAATATTCTGAGCAGCATTATTCAGAATAGTGAAAAGATGGAAACAATTCAAATACCCATCAACTGAGAAAAGGATAAAATATGGCATATCTATGCATATAGTATTAAACTATTAAATTAAAAAGGAAATATTGATAACGATATGACATGAGCCCTACAGCATGTATAAACTTTAATGTTAGGCTGGGTGAAAAAAGGCAGACACAAAAGGCCACATGTGGTATGATTCTATTTATATGAACTGTCCTGAAAAGGTAAATCTATAGAAATAGATTCATGGTTTCCTATAGCTGGGGAGTCAGGGGAAGTAACTAAATGAATAAAAGAGGTGTTATTGGAGTGACTGGGAATGTTCTAAAGATGAATTAAGCTGATGGCGAACAACGGAAAATTTACTAAAAATCATTCAATTCTATACCTTGTTGTTTGTTGCTGGTGCCATCAAGTCAGCACCGACTCATAGCAACCCTATACACAGCAGAACAAAACACTGCCCAATCCTGGCCAACCTCACTATTGTTGCCACACTTGAGTCCATCGATGCTGCCACCTGGCCAGTCCATCTTGTTGAGGGTCTTCCTCTTCTTCTCTGACCCTCCACCCTACAAAACATGATATCCTTCTCCAGTGACTGGTCCCTCCTGACAATATGTCTGAAGTATGAGAGATGAAGTTTGGCCATCCTGGCCTCCAAGGGCACTCTGGCTGCACTTCTTCCAACACACATCTGTTGGTTCTTTTGGCAGCCCACGGCACTTTCAATATTCTACTCCAACACCTTAACTGAAATGCATCAATTCTCCTACGGTCTTCCTTATTCACTGTGCAGCTTTCACATGCATATGAGGTTATTGGAAACACCATGGCTTGGGTCAGGCGCACCATAGTCCTCAGGCACCTTTGCTCTTCAACACTTTAAAAAGGGCTTATTCAGCAGATTTGCCTAATGCAATACACGTAGTTTCATTTCTTGACTGTTAATTCTGTAAGTGTTGATAGTTGATCCAAGAAGAATGAAGTCCTTAACAACTTCGATCTTTACTCCGTTGATAAGAATGTTGTTTATTGGTCCAGTGGTGAGGATCTTTGTTTTCTTTACACTGAGATGTAATCCATACCGGAGACTGTGCTCTTTGATCTTCATCAGCAAATGTTTTTAAGTCCTCTTCACTTTGAGCAAACAAGGTTGTATCATCTGCATATTGCAGGTTGTTAATGAGTCTTCCTCCAATGAAATTTATGGCATATAAATTATACCTCAATAAATTTGTTTAAAATAAATCTATATATGAAGTGCATTCTTCAGTCCCCAATGCATCAGCTATTATACCAAAGGATACGATTCAAACCCAATAGTTTACCTCTTAAGGACATGCCTGGTAGAACCCAGAATCATATAGGCTGTTAGAACAGTGACAGCTGGTGCAGCATTCATATTCCAGGGTGGAAACTGAAACTAGAGCTGGTAACCTGCCCAATCTTATATAGCCAGTTAGTTGTGGGAGAGGGACTGGGTCACAATCCCTGTACCACACAAGCATGCACATATATAATTTTAGGGAAAAGAATGGTAGGAAAATACCTTGCCAGAATACATCATCACTTCCTCTCTCCCTTGAAGGGAGCAAATTGAGGCAGGAAAGGAAGGGCTGTGTCAGTGAAAAATGAGCCTTTCTGTCTGGGCTATTGGAGTCTAGGCAAGGAAGCAAGCCAACACATGTAGACATCCCTGGGGCAAGGAGCAGTGATGAGCTAATGTGAGCTCCATGCCATTCTGTGGATGTGCTTAGGCTTTTAGCTCTTCTTTTAGTAACTCCATCAAGGATAAGTTCCAGGGGGAAAAAGGCAAAGAAATGGAAAGGGTAAAATAAGCATTACTTAATGCTTGTGTGCACACAAAGAAATGGAAGAAAACTGCAGTAGCAGCTTTTGGGTCCTAATCAGGGTATTAGGATCTGCAGAAAAGAACACACAAAGTAGAATTTCTTATCAAAGAAAGCATATTTGATGCATCCATGCCCACAAGTCCAGAAACATACTATCAGAACAAAAGTGGAAATATAGTCATTTGTTCCCTGCTAACTTCCAGATCCTAAAGAAGCTGTCAGGTGATCCCAGGCATGTGGTACTAAATATTGTCCAGTTCTACACCATCCTCATCCTTAAAAGGGGATTAAAAAAATAACTAAATAGACTAAAATTCTTTCAACGAAATTCTGTTGAATTTCAAGGCGGCACAAATAAGTTACTGGAACTTCCTGCAATGATTCTCAATCATTAGCACATATCAGAATCACTTGGAGGGTTTGTCAAAACACATACTGTAGTTCCAACTTGATAGTTTCTGCTTCGGTAAGCTTGGGGTTTGAGAAAGAGGCCCTAGAATTTGTTTCTAACAAGTTCATTTCACATACTTCAGACATGTTATCAGAAGGGACCAGTTCCTGGAGAAGGACATCATCCTTGGTAAAGTGGAAAAAGAGGAAGGTCCCCAGTGAGATGGGTTGGCACAGTGGCAACAACAATGGGCTCAAGACAATGATTGTGAGGTTGACTGAGGACCAGTCAGTGTTTCGTTCTGTTGTCTATAGGATCGCTATGAGTCAGAACTGACTCAGTGGCACCTAACAAGTTCCCAGGTGATGCTAACATTGTCAACCCAAGGACCACACCCAGAATTACGGTTTTGTAGTGGAGAAATAGTTGGCACAAACAATAAAATGCTCAACTACTGATCCAAACATGGGCCTTCGAAAACCATTGAGACAGGCGACATGCCTTGAAAACTCTATGGAGCAAATTTACTCTACAAACATGGGGATACGATCAGATCAGGATTGGTTGGACAGCAACTAAAAACAACAACAAAAATACTGCCAGCATGTCACCAACCCTGTAAAGTAGAACTATCCCATAAATTGCCAAGGGAAATTTTTTACAGAGCATACTGCCACCTCATTCTCCCTCAGAGCAGCTGATAGGCTCAAACTGCCAACCTTCCAGATAGCAGGAGAGCCTTAGCCACTGCATCATCAAGGATTCTTACAATAGTAGTGAAGAAACAGTAGCTTGCAGGCCCAAGAGCGCCCACATTGGTAGGTGCCATGAAGTCTGTTCTGACTTATAATGAATGACCCTATGTACAACAGAATGAATCACTGTCTGGTCTGGCGCCATCCTCACAGTTGTTACACTTGAGCCCACTGCTACTGCCATAGGGTCAGTCCATCATGCTGGGGGTCTTCCTCTTTTTCACTGACCCTCCATTTTAGCAAGTATGAAGTCCTTCTCCAGGGATTAGATAACAAGTCTTAAGTATGAGAGATAAAGTCTCACTAGCCTGGCTTCTAAGGATCACTCCAGATGTACTCTTCCAATGCAGACCTCTTTGTTCTTCTGGCAGTCCATGGCATATTCAATATTCTTCTCCAACACCACACCTCAAATGCATCAATTCTTCTACTGTCTGCCTGATTCACTGTATAACTTTCACATGCATAAGAGGATATTGAAGATATGATGGCTTGGGTCAGGTACACCTTAGACTCAAACTGATCTTTGCTCTTGAACACTAAAGAAGTCTTTTGCAAAGACTTGCCTAATGCAATATGTCCTTTGATTTCTAGGTTCTGCTTCCTTGAGTGTTATTGTGGATTAAAATAAAATTAAGTCTTTGACAACTTCAATCATATCTCCACTTAACATAATGTTATTTATTGGTTCAGTAGTAAGGATTTTTGTTTTCTTTACATTGAGATACAACCCATACCAAAGACTGTGGTCTTTGATCTCCATCAGCAAATATTTAAGTCCTCTTAACTTTCAGCAAGGTTGTATTATTTGCATATCACAGGTTGTTAATGAGTCTTCCTCTGATCCTGATGCTATGTTCTTCATATAATCCAGCTTCTGGAATTATTTGCCCAGCATTGTTGTTAGGTGCCATTGAGTTAGTACTGATTCATAGTGACCCTATGCACAACAGAATGAAACACTACCCAGTCCTACGCCAATCTCACACTCGTGGCTACACCTGAGCTCATTGCTGCTGCCACTGTGCCAATCCATCTTGTTGAGGGTCTTCCTCTTATTCTCTGCCCCTCCACTTTACCAAACATGATCTCCTTCTCCAGAAATTGGTCCCTCCAGATAATATATTTAAATTATGAGAGGTGAAGTCTGGCCATTCCAAGGAGCATTCTAGCTGTACTTCTTCCAACACAGATCTGTTTGTTCTGTTGGCAGTCCATAGCACTTTTAGTATTCGCCTCCAACACCATAACTCAAATGCACCAATTCTTGTACAGTATTCTTTATTCACTGTCCAATTTTCACATGCATATGAGGTAATTTTAAATACTATGGCTAGGATCAGGCACACATTAATCCTCAAACTGACATCTTTGCTCTTAAAAAAATACTTTAATACTGCATAGTATTTTAAAGAGGTCTTGTACAGCAGATTTGCCCAATGCAATTTGTCATTGGATTTCCTGACTGTTAGCTTCCGTGAGTGTTGATAATTAATCCAAGCAAATGAAGTCTTTGACAATTTGAATTTTGTCTCCATTTATATGGATGTCCAGTGGTAAGTCCTCTTTACTTTCAGCAAACCAGGTTGTGTCATCTGCATATCACAAGTGGTTACTGACTCTTCCTCCAATCGTGATGCCATGTTTTTCTTCATATAACCCAATTTCTCAGATTATTTGCTTAGTATACAGTTGAACACTTAATTGTACTTCTAAGAAATCTGTACCTAGACCAAGAAGCAGTTGTTCGAACAGAATATGGGAACACTGAATGTTTTAAAATTGGGAAAGGTGTGAGACAGGGTTGTATTCTTTCACCATACTTATTCAACCTGTATGCTGAGCAAATAATATGAGAAGCTGGGTTCTATGAAGAAAAACGTGGCATCAGGATTGGAGGAAGACTCATTAACAACCTGCGATATGCAGATGATACGACCTTGATCGCTGAGAGTGAAGAGGACTTGAAACATTTACTTATGAAGATTAAAGAGCACAGCCTTCGATATGGATTACATCTCAATGTCAAGAAAACAAAAATCCTCACCACTGGACCAATAAACAACATTCTTATCAATGGAGAAAAGATTGAAGTTGTCAAGGACTTCATTCTTCTTGGATCAACTATCAACACTCGCGGAAGTAGCAGTCAAGAGATCAGACGATGTATTGCACTGGGCAAATCTGCTGCACAGGAACTTTTTAAAGTGTTGAAGAGTAGAGATGTCAGCTTGAGGACTAGGGTGCTCCTGACCCAGGCCATTGTGTTTTCAATAGCCTCATATGGATGTGAAAGCTGGACAGTGAATAAGGAGGATCATAGAAGAATTGATGCCTTTGAGTTGTGGTGTTGGAGGAGAGTACTGAAAGTGCCATGGACTGCCAAAAGAACCAATAAATCTGTTTTGGAGGAAGTGCAGCCAGAGTGCTCCTTGGAGGCCAGGATGGCTAAACTTCGTCTCTCCTACTTTGGACATATTGTCCGGAGGAAACAATCGCTGGAGAAGGATGTCATGCTGGGTAGGGTGGAGGGTCAGAGAAAAAGAGGAAGACCCCCAATGAGATGGATCAGCCAAGTGGCATCATTGATGGACTCGGGTGTGGCAGCGGTAGTGAGGTTGGCCCAGGATCGGACATTGTTTCGTTCTGCTGTGCATGGGGTCGCTATGAGTCGGTTCCGACTCGATGGCACCTGACAACAACAACAACAATACAGTTGAATAAGTAAAGTGAAAGAATACAATCCTGACAGAAACCTTTCCTAATTTTAAACACTCCCGTGTTCTCTTATTCTGTTTGTCTATGTACAGGTTCCTCATGAGCACAATTAAGTGTTCCAGAATACGCCTTCTCTACAATGTTGTCCGTAGTTTGTCATGATCCACTCAATCGAAAGCCTTTGCATAGTCAATAAAGCACAGGCTTTATTTATCTGCTTTCAGCCAAGATTCATCTGATGTTAGCAATGATTCCCCTCATTCCATGTCCTCTTTTGAATCTGACTTGAACCTCTAGAAGTTCTCTGTCAATGTATGGTTGCAGCCGTTTTTTAATTATCTTTAGCAAAATTTTACCTGCACATGATATTAATGATATTGTCTGATGATTTCCACATTCTGTTGGGTCACCTCTTTTTGGAATGGACACAAATATGGATCTCTTCCAATCAGTTTGCCAGGTAGCTGTCTTCCAGTTTCTTGGCATAGATGATTAAGTGCCTCCAGTACCACATCAGTTTGTTGAAAGATTTAAATTTTTATTCCATCAATTCCCAGTGCCGGTGCATTGTTCTTTGCTCTATTGCTCTAGCATTTCCATGCTAGAGAACAAATTTCAGAGTTTCTTCTGACATCCATTTTGGTCTTTTCTGTCTTTTAAATGACCTTTTGTTTTCTTCCTGTATTATGTTCTTGATGTCATCCTACAGGAATTTTAGTCTTTGGTCATTAATGTCACATACATACAATCTGTTCTTGAGCTGGTCTCTAAATTCAAGTGGGATATGTTTCAGATGTGGTGCTGTAGGATAAGCATTGAAGCGCAAGGGTGATTTGAACCACACGATTGGTTGTTTGAACTCATGAACTGCTACTTGGAAATCCTGTATAGGTTCGCTATGAGTCGGAACCAACCCGAAGGCACTTAACAACAACAAGGACTTGTTTTAATTTTCTTTAGTTTCAACCCAAACTTGTATATGAGCAATTGATGGTTTGCTCCACAGTCTGCCCCTTGACTTGTTTTGACTGATGATATGGAGCTTTTCCACCATTTCTTCCCAGAGATGTAGTCAGTTTGATTCTTGTGTATTCCATATGGTAAGATCCATGTGTATACTTCTTACGTTATTTTAAAAAGATATTTGCAATAAATAAAGTTACTGGTTTTGCAAAATGTTATCATGCGATCTCCAGCATCATTTCTATCACTAAGGCCATATTTTCTCCAACCTTCACATTCCAATCACCAGTAATTGTGAATACTCCTTGATTGTATGTTTGACCAGCTTCAGAATGAAAAAGTTTGTAGAATTCTTCAATTTTGTCATCACTGACTTTAATGCTTGGTGCACAAATTTGAATAATAAAGGTATTGACTTGTGTTCTTTGTAGGCGTATATATAATATCCTATCACAGACAGTGATAGATCTTGCAGTGTTCTTTTTGACAATGAATGTGACACCATTCCTCTTCAATTAGTCACTCCCAGCACAGTCATTTGGACACTACAAGACTGAAATTACCACTCTCTAAAGGAGCTCTGGTGTGGCATTGTGGGTTAATGCACCAGACTGCAAAGCCGTTTGAACTTTAAGGTCAGCAGTTCAAGCTCACCAGCTGCTCCTCGGAAACCCTATAGAGAGAGGGTCGCTATGGGTCGGAACCTACTTGATGACACTTGACAACAACAACAACAAAGGAGCTCTGGTAGAGTAGTGGTTACGAATCAGGCTGCTAACCTCAAGGTCAGTAGTTTGAAACTATCAGCTTTTCCATAGGAGAACGATGAGGCTTTCTGCTCCCATAAAGATTTACAGCCTTGGAAACCCTATGCAGGGTGGCTATGAGTTGGAACCGACCCTACAGCACACCACCACCACCAAAGATATTGCAAAGTCACTCTTGTGCTAGTTATTAATCTATAGACTCGTAGCTCCAAATTCTCCCTTTTTGCCTGATGTGTGAAAATGAATGAGTCCTTTAAATACATTTCTTTTGCCAGGTGACACAATTATAATCTCTGTCAGTAGAGGGCGCTGAAGATTTTTATTTATTTTTTTAAGTTTTTATTGTGAAGTATGTGGTAGTTTACATGGGAGAACATTAGCTTTACATTCATCCTATCTTATTTCATTTCACTGCAATGATTACAATCTCTTGCATGCATCATCAAACAACCAAAGGGTATAACCCGCAAGCCTGCCTCCGGCTGTCAGACATAACCCCTCTCCCTCCCTGAGCCTAAAGTCCCCAGCCACTCCATCTCTCCACGTCATCCATGGCCTCCATCTCTGGTGTCACTGCTTCTCTGGACAGAGTCCTGCACTTTGTTTTTCTCCTTTGATGGTTCCAGGGACCTCCACTCCTGGACTGCAAAATCTACCACTCCCCTACTTTTGTTACAAAACATCTGCCTTTACCTTTCCAACACCCACAGTCAGTCCTGATAGCAATCATTCATAATTGAACCACAATAGTCTTATCCCCATTTCCTTTCATCAGCCCCATCCAGACATGTTGGAAACCACTTAGTGGAGATTCTACCTTTCCCTGCACCTAGAACTAGGAACAAATTTCCCTATTGAAAGCTTTTAAGCCAGTAACTTCTTGCCTTTGTAGTAGCCCACCCCCCCCCCCCCATTTGGGGTAGCCAATGTCTAAGTTGCCCATCCTTATCGACCCTGTGTACCCTGGGGGTAGGAATGATCCTTGCTGTAAAGATTTGTTCCCTCCTTTGACCTACTGCATCAACAAGCATAGTCAAGTTCATCAAATTGTAGTGGATTATTTTCTTTTTCCTCTTCTTTCTTCCTCTAGTCAAGTTCTGATCACCCAGACATTGAAGCCAGGACAAGTGGGTACTATCTGCGATATGAGTGTTCTTGTGCATCTCCCCTTACTTTTATATCAGCTGGAAGCTTCACACTCTGCTTTGGTCTTATGTGACCATGTCCCTGTCCCTGGGCCCTGGAGTCCCCAGGTCTTGTCATACTGCTGGCCAACCAGGTCTCAACCCAGGTTGACAGGAGTCTATTGAACGTGGTTGGACTTAGCTCACAACTTCATTGCTGTTTTCCCCCACTTCCCCTTATTGGTGACCAACGAGGTCAGCAGCAAGACCACAAGCCTGCTCATGTATTCCACTTGAGTCTTAGTCTTGGAAGGGGGTTTGCCCTGAAGGGACCTGACCACTTGCCTTGATGGCTCCTAGAGGAATGACTTGCTTGTTCTTGTAGTAATCAGTCAGACTGCCATTATTGTTTTTGATTTTTCCTGCTGGTCTTTCTTTCAAGAAATATCTTCTGCTTTTATAGCCACTCCAGGCTGGTCTGCTTGTCCTTTCCAGTGGAAATTTCCCACCTCTGAAGATTCTGGGTGGAGATCAGGATTCCACCTATGGTCTTATGCAATGCAAAGGCTCCGCAGGAAGCCTCCTTCACTGGGCAAGTTCTAGCCCCAGTTAGGTATTCCAGTCAGTTATAGTATGAAGACAGACTTACAAGCTTTGGCACTGGAGAGATTTGCATGAGGGAATTGCTGTACTTGTAGGTCCCAGTTTGCTTGCTTGACAAGTGCCTGCAGTATAGGTGCATTTGCCTCCTGCAACAACACCAAGGGGCCAGCATTTGTAGTGGAATGTCTCCAGAGAGACACCTCTCTATGCCCAGTTTTCCCATGGCGCCCTAGAGGATAGATTCCCAAACATCCAGAGGATGGATTTCCAGCAAAGTCGCCATCATGGCACCAGAGTTTGCTACATTGTACTCTCTCCAGCAAGGTCTAGATTTCATTTATGAAGCCAGAGGGGGTAAGAGAAGGTGACGAGGGTCTTCCATGGCTTAGGGCCAGTGGCCATTCTTTATATCTGTATTCTTTATAGAGTTCTCTTTACTTCTTTCTAGCCAATTATCTATTACTTCAAGCCTGTTAGTTAATAACTCTTCATATTAAATTTTCCCTGTTCACATTGTTGTTAGCTGCCATCAAGTCAGCCCCTGATGCATGGGGACCTCACACATAATATACAGTTTTATAGGCTGATTTTGGCTAGTAGATCACCAGACCTTTCTTCCTAGTTTGTTTTAGCCTGGAAACTCTGGTGCAACCTGTTCAGCATCACAGCAATAAACACACGGGTTTCCATTGACAAGCCAGTGGTAGATGCACTTGAAATGCATTCAGTGGGAATCAAACCGTGATCTTCCACAAAAGAGGTAAGAATTCTAACAGTGAACCACCACCACCTTCACATTACTCTGTGGTTTCTCTTTCCTAACTGGACTCAGACTGGTGTAACCGAAGACTCATTTGGGAATCTTTTTTTAAAAAAACAGTCTGCCTTCTTTAGTATCTCTGGGACACTACGATGTACCATTTTCCCATACAATAAAAACAACCACAGTCTGAAATCCTGTGATCTTTAACTTGCCATACCTCTTTCTACAATAGGTGTTAAATATATTTCCTAAGAGTAACTGGTGGTGGTAGCTGTATGCTGCTGACTCACTTCTGACTCATAGTGATCCTCTAAAGGGTTTCTGAAGTGGTAAATATTTACAGGATCAGAAAGCCTCATCATTATCCCACAAAGCAGCTGGTGGATTCGAACTGCTGATCAACTAGATACTCTCATTTTGCTATTAAATACTTAGATACCTGCCATTTCTCAGGCAGAAGGAGAGACTTGGTCTTATGAGTCTAGGATTTCTGAAAAGTTTTTGAACATTATTATCTTTTTTTAAAAACATTTTTTGCCATCTATTAGTTTGAAATTTACATGGAAAGATTTTCTTAAATCCTCAATTATAAATTTACAAGGAATCTCAAAAAAGTTTATATAATGCATGAATTTCACTTTTTTTTTGCACTAAAATAAACTCATACTAACTTGTAAAAACCTGTCTGAACAGGATCTAGTTTAAGACACTAAGAAGGATATGACATTAGTTTGAAAGGAACTCTACCAGAGCAATATCAATTATGCTGAAATTGAAATAATAAGCATCAAATTTATTGTGCATCTTTAGTGGCAGAATCATGAAATCATTGATGCTTTATGTTGAGGAGGACAATGCCCCAAAGAAATCAGCAGTTTACAAACAGATGGTGGCTTTTAGGTGTCGTGGAGTGGGTTCCAACTCATAGCGACCCTGTATAGCATGTCTGACGCTTTCAATCTTTGTGGGAGCAGAAAGCTTCACCTTTCTCCTGCAGAACAGCTGGCAGGCTCAAGCCATGGACATTGTGATTCACAAACCAGTGTTTATTGTATGGAGCCCGTGCACTGCCTTACAAATGGATTGTTGTTGCTTTTAAGTTCTGTCGAGTCAGTTGTGACCCATATCGACCCTGTATAGGGTTTCTGAGGAGTCTGAACTGCTGACCTTGTGGTTCAAACCAACTTTGCCGTCCAACGCATTAATCCACAGCACCACACCAGGACTCCACAAATGGATAGCTCATTTTAAAATGGGATGAGACAACGTTAAAGATGAATCCTCAAGTGGCAGACCACCTACAGTAGTTTGTGAGGAAAAACATTCATCTTGATCATGCTCTAATTGAATTGTTGTTAAGTGCCATCAAGTCAGTTCCGACCCATAGTGACTCTGTACAGGGTTTCCAAAGAGCAACTAGTGAGGTTGAACCACTGAGTTTGCAGTTCAAATGACTTTGTAGTCCCATGTATTAACCCACAGCGCCACACGAGGACTCCCAACTGAATAGGATATACAATTACCATAAGAAACAATAACAACACCATAGACATCTCAGTTGATTCTGCTTACACAATTCAGACTGAAAAAAATAAGTGAACAAACTTTCTGCTTGAAGGGTACCAAAACTGCTGTGTCCAATTCAATTGCATAAAGAGAAATTTTTAAACAAGTGCAGTGAAGATACTGAAGCACTTCTTCAAATAATTTTAACAGGAGATGAAATATGGTTTTAATGCTACTCTCCTGAAGAAAAAGCACAATCAAAGCAATGGCTTCCAGAGGTGAAAGTGCTCCAGTCAAAGCAAAAGGAGAACCAGTCAAGAGCAAAGGTCATGGCAACAGTTTTTTGGGATGTCGAAGGCATTTTGATTGCTGACTTTCTGGAGGGACAAAAAAACAATAACATCTGCTTATTATGAGAGTGTTTTGAAAATGTTAGCCAAAACTTTAGCAGAAAAATGCTTGGGACAGCTTCACCAGAGAGACCTCCTCCACCATTACTCAAGCTGAAAGAACTGAAGAAGAAATTCAAGCCTAGACTTTCAACACTGAAGAATTAATTCTATGGGCAAAATATTGAACAATGCAGGAACCATCAAAATAAGATGGAAGGTATGCACAGAGTCACTGTACCAAAAATAAATAAATAAATAAAAATAATTGGTCATTACTCAGCCATTTCAAAGAGTAACATATGATCAAAAACCAATAGTATTGAAGTAAGAAGTCCAAGTTGCACTGAAGGAATTGGCGATAAGGTGCAAGAATTGACAGAATATAAGTTGAAATGTTTCAACAAAGTGATGCAGCGCTGAAGGTGCTCACTCATCTGTGTCAAGAAATTTGGAAGACAGCTACATAGCCAACAGATTGGAAAGAATCCATTATCTGTCTCTATTCCAAAGAAAGGAACCCTAACAGAATGAGGAAATCATGAAACAATAGCATTAATAACACATGCAAGTAAAAATTTGCATGTGAAAAACACTTGCTGCAGTACATTGAAAAGGAGTTGCCAGAAATACAAGCTAGATCCAAAACAGGCTGTGGAATGACAGATACCATTGCTGACATCAGATGGATCTTGGCGGAAAGCAGAAAATACCAGAAAGATGTTTACTTGTGGTTTATTTACCATGCAAAGGCATTCAACTGTGTGGATCATATCAAACTATGGATAACATTGCGAAGAATGGGTATTCCAGCACACTTAGTTGTACACATGAGGAACCAGTATATAGACCAAGAAGCAGTTGTTAAAGCAAGGAGATATTGAATAGTTTGAAATTGAGAAAGGCATGCAATAGGGTTGTGTCCTTTTACCATACTTATTCAATCTGTATGCTGAGCAAATAATCCAAGAAGCCAGATTATATGAAGAAGAACAAGGCATCAGGATTGGAGGAAGACTCATTAACAACCTGTGTTGTGCAGATGACTCGACCTTGCTTGCTGGAAGCAAAGAGGACTTGAAATATGTAGTGATGAAGATTAACGACTACAGCCTTCAGTATGATTTGCACTTCAATGTGAAGATAACAAAAATCTTCACAACTACTAGTAAATAACATCATGATAAACAGATAAAAGATTGAAGTTGTCAAAGACTTCATTTTCCTTAGATCCACAATCAGCACTCACAGAAGCAACAGTCAAGAAATCAAATGACATATTGCATCAGGCAAATCTGCTGCAAAAGTCCTCTTTAAAGTGTTCAAAAGCAACAATACTAGTTTGAGGACTAAGATGCGCCTGACCCAAGTCATGGTATTTTCAATTGCCTCTTATGCATGTGAAAGTTGGACAGTAAATAAGGAAGATCTTAGAAGAATCAATGGATTTGAATTATGATGTTGGACAAGAATATTGAAAGTATCATGCACTGCCAGAAGAACAAACAAATATGTCTTGGAAGAAGTACAACTAGAATGCTCCTTAAAAGCTAGAATGGCAAGAGATTATCTCTCATATTTTGGACATATTGTCAGAAAGGAAGGAGGGATCAGTTCTTGGAGAGGAGATCATGCTTGGTAAAGTAGAGGGTCAGCAAAAAAAGAGGAAGACTCCCAATGAGACAGATTGACACAATGGTTAACAACAATGAGTGCAAACATAAGAACAACTACGAGTGTGGTACAGGACAGGCAGTGTTTTGTTTTGTTACGCATGGGGTTGTTATGAATCAGAGACAACTGGTTAGCACCTAACAACAACAGCATTAGTGGGATTAACGACACTCATCATGTTGTCCAACCATCATCACTATCTATTTGCAGTAACCATTAAAAAATAACTTGACTAATAGCTTTTTTTTTTTTTAATGTTTTATTGTGAATTATGTGATAGTTTACATGGGAGAACATTAGCTTTACATTCATCCTATTGTATATCATTTCATTGCCATGGTTACAATCCCCTCTATACATCATCAACCAACCAAAGGGTATACCCTGCAAGCCTGCCCCCCTGTCATCAGCACACAGCCCCTCTCCCTGAGTCCAGTGTCCCCAGCTGTTCTATCTCTCCATATCATCGTCTCTGTCTCCATCTCTGGCGTCACTGTTTCTCTGGGTAGGGTCCAGCACTCCACTCTTCTCCCTTGATGGCCCCAGGGACCTCCGCTCCTGGACTGCATAGTCAATCACTTCCCTCCTTTTGCTACAAAACGTCTACCTTTATATTTCTAACCCTTACAGTCAGTCCTGATAACAATTATTCACTGTTATACTACAAGAGACCTATCTGCATTTCCTTTCATCAGCCCTGCCCAGACAGATTGGATACTACTCAGTGGAGATTTTACCTTCCTCCACGCCCTCTGGATCTAGGTTCCCTCTTGAAAGCTTGTAAGCCAGTCATTTCTTGCCTTTTGTAGCCCCTCCATTTTGGGTAGCCATTGTCCAAGTTGCCCATCCCTGTCTACGTTGTGTATCGAGGGGGTGGGAATGATCCTCACTATAAAGATTCATTCCCTCTTTTAAGCTACTCCATCCATAGGTTCATAAAATTGTATCAGTTTACTTCTTCTAATTGAGCTCTGATCATCCAGTCATGGTTGAGTGGGTATTATCTGCAAGTGTGGGTGTTTTTGTGCATATGCCCTCTCTTCTTATCAGCTGGATGCTTCACTCTCCACTCTAGTCCTCTGTGACTATGTCATTGACTCTGGGCCCAAGAGTACCCAGCTCTTGCAACACTGCTGGCCAAGCAGTTCTTCACCTGGGTCCACAGGAGCCTATTGAACGTTGTAGAGCTTAGCTCGCAGGTATATTGTTGTGATGGGGGGTGGGAGGGATTTCCTCAGCACAACTTTCTTGGCCTTTTTCTTACCAAAACAATTTTCAGTTTCCTTAAAACTTCTTCATAATAAGTCCCTGTGATCATCTGGTGTCCTTCAAGAAGATCAACATTAATCCTTTGGGGATAGAGGTAAATACTGTTATATACACAACGCTGTATCAACAATGTCCTACAGGTAGATACATGGATTGAATGGGTATAGGAGGGAGGGTGCGAGTATGCCCACAAATATATAAGGATTTTAAAGACGTTATTTATACTTTGGTATTTACTTTTTCTACAAACACATCTATGAATGTGGTGGAGCATACAGAGCACAAAATATTGAAAACTTCTTTCTTGTTGCTGTTGTTAAGTGCCGTTGAGTGGGTTCTGACCCACAGTGACATTGTATAGGGTTTCTGAGGAGTAACTGGTGAGTTTGAGCCACCAACTTTACAGTCAAACGAACTTTACAGTCCAGCACCATACCAGGACTTCTTAGACTTTACCAAATACCTTGCAGCAGCGAATTGCAGGGTATGTGGGTTCAAGACTATAGCCTCAGGGGGCACATGGTCAATTGGCATAACATAGTCCAGAAGGACAATACTCTACATTCTACTTTGTGAGTTGTTGTTGTTGTTAAGTGCCGTCGAGTCGGTTCCGACCCATAGTGACCCTGTTCAGGGTTTCCGAGGGTGTAAATCTTTACAGGAGTAGGAAGCCTGATCTTTCTCCCGCGGAGCAGCTGGTAGTTTTGAACCGCTGACCTTAAGGTTCGCAGCCTGATTCGTAAACACTACGCTCATGAGCGGCCATCTAAAATGCAACTATTGGTCTCTCCATGTGCAGAATAAAGAAGAGTGATGACAATTGAAGATGCTTGAATTGAAGAAGCATGTGAACATCAGTCTCCAAGATTCTGAGACAAGAAAAACTAGATGATGCCCAGCTATCACTACCAACTGCTCTGAAAGGGATCACATTAGAAGGTACCAGAGAGAGTGGGAGAAAATGAGGAACTAAACTCAAAACTACAAAAAAAGACACAGTTTACTGGCACAGAATAACATGGGTGAAAAAAAGGGTGTGATTCCTTTTCACTCCCCACACTTCCTTGTGGACCAGAGGAAAGTCTGGGCTCCACCCTCAACTACTGTTAGTGCAAACCCTTGTTGTTGTTAAGTGCCGTCAAGTCTGTTCCAACCCATAGTGACCTTATATAGTGTTTCCGAGGAGCAGCTGGTGAGCTTGAACCACTGATCTTGCAGTTCAAACGGCTTTGCAGTCTGACGCATTAACCCATAGTGCCACACTGGGAATTCAGAGCCAAGTGGTCGTGAACCAGTGTGAGGAGGGTACTGGCTGTACCAACTTGGCACCTGGATTCAGGCAGGCTCTGTTCCAGACCTACAGAACCCACAGACCTTCCAGGCCAGAATCAGACTAGCAGAAACCTTCATAATCAGTCACCCTGCCCCCAGCTGCCCTCTGGTTCAGACAGACACTGAAAGTAGCAACCTGAAGGGCCTCTGTGAACTACTGCTGGATTGGGTGCCCTGAACATAGAAAACACCTAGGCCTATAGAAACTATATCTAGAGCTTGACATTCAGCAGTCGTATCTGTCTTTTATCCACCTCATGAGCTCCTTGACTGGCAGGAACCACTCCTCTCTCCCCCTACCCCCCACTCACAAATTTTCTCCTCTCTGAGACCAACTACTGCACTGTTTTCATTTATTTTTCCTTTTGTTGTTTCTGTTTGTTTATTCTCTTTTCTTCCTCACTTCCTCTCCCTTTGATTTTTATCCTTTCTCTGCTTTTGCTTTTATTTCTCTTTTCCACCCTCCCTTCTTTTAATCTCTCGATTTTTCTTTACTACTCTCAAATCTCTTTATCTTGTTATCTTGCATCTCACTGGGTTTTTTTTTCTTTCTTTCTCATTCTTTTATTTTCTGTCTTATTTTTCTTTTGTACAGCTCTATTTGTCCTCTTTTCTCTTTTTAGATATTATATTCTTTTTCTTTTTTTGTTGCTGCCCATTTTTGTTTCTTGTTTCTCCTTTTTTATATTCTGTTTTTGCTGTTGTTTGCTTGTTTGTCTGTTCTCTTTTGTTTTCCTGTGTGTTATCTCCTCTTGTATCACCTGATGGGAGGCAGTAACCATGCCCATACAGCTAAACCACAACCATATACTCTGCAGCTCCACCCACTGCACAGGAGCCAATACCAGTTCCTATACCACCTGGAGAAGAGCTGCCTCCTCAAAGTAGAGTTGACTGTGATGACACAAATGGAGTAAAGCCTTCAAGACCTTTTTTTTCTCATGGGGAACAATTCAAAATGAAAGTAAACACATGTGTTGTTGTTGTTGTTAGGTGCCATCATGTCGGTACCAACTTATAGCGACCTTAGGCACAGCAGAACGAAACACTGCGCGATCCTGGGCCAACCTCACTATTGTTGCCATGCTTGAGCCCACTAATGCTGACACTTGGCCAAACCATCTCACTGGGGGTCTTCCTCATTTTCTCTGACCCTCCACCTTACGAAACATGATATCCTTCTCCAGCGACTGGTCCCTTCTGACAATATGTCCAAAGTATGAGAAATGAAGTTTGGCCATCCTGGCCTTCAAGGAGCACTCTGGCTGTACTTCTTCCAACACACATCTGTTGGTTCTTTTGGCAGCCCATGGCACTTTCAATATTCTCCTCCAACACCATAACTCAAAAGCATCAATTCTTCTATGGGCTTCCTTATTCACTGTCCAGCTTTCGAATGCATATGAGGTTACTGAAAATACCATGGCTTGGGTCAGGCACACCTTAGTCCTCAAGCCGATATTTTTGCTCTTCAACTCCCCAAAAAGGTCTTGTGCAGCAGATTTGCCTAATGCAATACATCGTTTGATTTCTTGACTGCTGCTTCCATGAGTGTTGATAGTTGATCCAAGAAGAATGAACTTCAATCTTTTCTCCGTTGATAAGAATGTCGTTTATTGGTTCAATAGTGTGGATTTTTGTTTTCTTTACATTGAGATGCAATCCATACCTAAGGCTGTGCTCTTTGATCTTCATCAGTAAATATTTTAAGTCCGCTTCACTTTCAGCAAGCAAGGTTGTATCATCTGCATATCACAGGTAGTTAATGAGTCTTCCTCCAATCCTGAAGCCATGTTTTTCTTCATATAAACCAGCTCCTTGGATTATTTTCTCAGCATACAGCATACAGTATGGTGAAAGAATACAACCTTGTCGCACACCTTTCTTAATTTTGAAATATTCAGTGTTCCCATGTTCTGTTCAAACAACTGCCTCTTAGTCCGTGTACCGATTCCTCATGTGCACAATTAAGTGTTCTGGAATACTCATACTTCACAATGTTGTCCATAGCTTGTCATGATCCACACAATCGAAAGCCTTTGCATAGTCAATAAAGCACAGGTAAACATCTTTCTGATATTCTCTGCTTTCTACGAAGATCCATCGGACATCAGCAATGATATCCCTCATTCCACAGCCTCTTCTGAATCCGGCTTGAACCTCTGGAAGTTCCCCCTGTAACTTCTATTAAATCTGTAAATATCTATTAATAATCAGAACATGGACTGTATGAAGTATGAATCTAGGAAAACTGGAAATTGTCAAAA
Source organism: Chrysochloris asiatica (assembly GCF_000296735.1). Classification (NCBI taxonomy): domain Eukaryota; kingdom Metazoa; phylum Chordata; class Mammalia; order Afrosoricida; family Chrysochloridae; genus Chrysochloris; species Chrysochloris asiatica. The sequence continues at coordinate 21,509,029 of NW_006408532.1, read as the reverse complement.
ATGAAATGTAACACATATAAAAGATCAATATCCTAGGCATTTGTGATCTGAAATGAACTGGTATTAGATATTTTGAATGTGACAATAATATAATTTACTATGCTGAGAACAACAAATTGAAGAGAAATGTCATAGCATTCATCATCAAAAAAAGCATTTCAAGATCTACCTTTCAGTATGATGCTGTCTGATAGCATAATACCCATCTGCCTACAATAAGACTGGACTTCTGGTGTGGATAAGCACTGGACTGCAAAGTCAGTTTGAACTGCAAGGTCAGCAGTTAAAACTCACCAGCCACTCCTCAGAAACCCTATACAGGGTCACTCTAAGTTAGAACCAACTCATAGCACTTAACAAAGCAACAACAAGGAATACCAGTTATACAACGATTACTCAAATTTACGCAACAACCCCTAAAGTCAGTGATGATGAAACTGGAGAATTCCAATTTCATAAACACAAATTTATTCCATCTGAAACTGATCAAGCATGCAATTGATACGTATTGATAATGACTGGTGACTTGACTGCAAAGGGTGGAAACAAAGCAGGATGAGTAGTTGGAAAATATGGCCTTGGTGATAAAAATTATGCTGGAGATCTTTATGTGTTACATTTCCCTTTCAAAAAATGATAGTATTTTGAAAGACCAATGATTTATTCATTGTAAATATATTTTTTTAAATAATATAAAAGGTAATTATGCATAAATATCTCATCAGATGGGATACAAAGGAATCAAACTGACTATATCTGTGGGAAAAGATGGTTTCATAGATAAGTATCAGCCAAAACAAGGCCAGGGGCAGACTGTGGAACAGACTGTCAATTTGCTCATATGCAAGTTCAGGCAGAAGCTGAAGAAAATTAAAATAAGTTCACAGGAGCCAAAACATGTTGAGCATATCCTACCTGAATTTAGAGATCAACAAATTTGATGCATTAAACACTAATGACTGAAGACCAGAAGAGTTTGGGGATAACATCAAGAATATCATACAGGAAGAAAACAAAATGTCATTAAGAAGATAAGAAAGAAGGCTAAGACCAAATGGATGCCAGAAAAGGTTCTGAAATTTGTTCTCCCGTGTAGAGATGCTAAAGCAAATAGAAGAAATAGGAATTAAAAGAATTGAACAGAAAATTTCAAAGGATAGCTCAAGCAGACAAATTGAAGTTTATAATGAAGTATGTAAAGACCTACAGTTTGAAGAAAAAAAGTGGGAGGGGGGGCATGCTCACAGCATTTCCCAAGTTGAAAAAAACTGAAGAAAAAATTCAAGCCTCGGTTTGCAATACTGAGGGATTCCATGGGCAAAATACTGATTGATTCAGAAATCATCAAAAGAAGATGGAAGGTATACACAGAGTCACCGTATCAAAAAGAAATGGTTGATATTCAACCATTTCAAGAGGTGGCATATGATCAAGAACCAATGGTTCTGAAGGATTAGTCCAAGGTGCATGGAAGATACTGGGGAAAAATATGGCACCAGGAATTGATGTAATACAAATTGAAATCTTTCAACAAACTGATGCAGCACTGGAAGTACTCATTCATCTACATTAAGAAATTTGGAAGACAGCTACCTACCTGGTCAATCTGTTGAAAGAGATCCATATTTGTACCCATTCCAAAGAGAGGTCACCCAACAGAATGTCGAAATCATTGAACAGTATCATTAATATCATATGCAAATAAAATTTTGCTGAAGATAATTAAAAAACAGCTCTAACAGTACATCAACAGAGAACTGTCAGAAACTCAAGAAAGATTCAGAAGAGGACGTGGAACAAGGGATATCATTGCTGATATCAGATGGATTTTTAGTGAAAGCAGAAAATACCACAGAGACGTTTACTTGTGCTTTATTGACTATGCAAAGACTTTTGACTATGTGGATCATGACAAGCTATGGATAACACTGCAAAGAATGGGTGTTATTTGACCTAGCCTTGATGGCTTGATAATCAGAACTAGACAAGAGGAAGATAAAAAAAAAAAAAAAAAAAAAAAAAATTTGATGAAGGAAACAAGTAAATTGCTACAATTTGTTATACTTGACCTATACTTATGGATGTAGTAGCTCAAGGTACCAACTGAGAGGGAAGGAGTCTTTACATCAAGTATCCTATCTCCCCTGTATACAGGGTAGATAGGGATGGGCAACTTAGACATTGGCTACCTAAAATGAGGTGGCAATAAAGGCACGAAGTGACTGGTTTACAGGTTTTCAATAGGGAGTTTAGTTTAATAGTGTGTGGGGGAGGTTAGAGTCCCCACTGAATAGTTTTCATCTTGTCTAGACGAGTCTGGTGAAAGGAGGTGTGGATAGGATTCTTGTGATTCAATAGTGACTAATTATTATCATGACTAATTGCAACTGTCACAACTGTAAAGGTAGAGGTTTTGTAACAAAAACTGAGGAGTAGTTAGGAAAATACTACAAGAACAAACAGAAAAAATGAATGAAAAATTTGAAACAATACTAAACTTGCAAATAGGAATTCAGAAGAGTAATACTAAGATTTAAGAAATGAAAGGGCAAGGAAGCCCAAATTAGTGAAACTATATTTCTCAATACTAGTAAGCTAGAAGAACAATCAGAAAAAAAGAGTGAAGAATATCAAAAAAAAAGCCTGAGATTTATATGGAACACCATGAAGAGGAATAACTTATGGGTTATCTATCAGAAACCCTGAACAGGAAGAGACAATAAAAAGCATAGAGACAATTGTTGAAGAATTGCTGGAAGAAAACTTCCCTAACATCATGAAAGATGAAAAGATAACCATTCAAGAAGCCAAACAAACCTCAAAACAGGATAGACCCCAAAAGAAAATCACCAAAACATATCATAACCAAATTTTCCAAAACCAAAGACAAGGAAAGAACCCTGAGAGCAGCTTGGAAAGAATGAAAATCTACCTACAAAGGAGAACCAATAAGACTAAGCTCTGATTTCTCAGCAGAAACCATGAAGACAAAAAAGCAATGGAATGATATATACAAAACTTTAAAAGAAAAAAATAATGCCAACCAAGAATCATATACTGAGCAAAGCTGTCCCTGAAATGCAACAGTGAAATTAGGACATTTTCAGATAAACAGAAATTAAAAGAATTTGTAACAACCAGACCAACTTTACAAAAAATACTATTTATCTGATGTGATAAACCAATTGAACTGAGAACCAACAACAGCAGACAACAAAGATTAACATTCATGAAGACATCATCTAGAAGTCAATTCAGTTACAGAAGTATCCAAAGTAATACTTGCCTACAAGATTGAAAAGAGGGAACCAGAGACATCAGTTTACAATGAAGACAACTATAAAGCAAAAAGAGGGGGGGGGAAAGCAAAAAGAGGGAATTAGTGTAGATACAGAACTTCCAAACGGTGAGGTTGTTGTTGTTGTTGTTAAGTGCTGTCAAGTCAATTCCAACCCACAGCGATTCCCAAGGAGCAGCTGGTGAGCTTGAACCACCGATCTTACAGTTCAAATCTTGACGGGAGCAGATTGCCTCATCTTTCTCCCACGGAGCAGCTGGTAGTTTTGAACTGCTGACCCTGAGGTTCACAGCCCGATTCGTAACCACTACGCTACCAGAGCTCCTTACCTATGGGACATAGCAAATGCAGTGTTCTCAGAGCAATTTATGGTAATAAATGCACACATCCAAAAAGAAGAAAGCTTAATCCAACATTTCCACCAATTAGAAAAAGATCTTCAAAATAAGCCTACTACTACCAGAAGAAAAGAAATGATAACGGTTAGAGCAGAAATAAATGAAATAGAAAACAAAACAAAACAAAAAAACAATAGAATCAGCAAGACAAGAAGTTGATTCTTTGAAAGGGTTAATATAATCAACAAACCATTTGCAAATCTAACAAAAGAAAAGGAGAAGATGCAAATAACATGAATAAAAAATAACATGGGTGGTATCACAATAGAACCAATGAAATTAACTGACTGGACAGCACTTAGTAACAACAGCGCTGAATCACATAGACTATATCAATTCAGCTATCACCAAGCAAATTTTCCTATCCAGTTCTTCACAGAAGTTTTCAGATCCCTGCTCTCTATATGTTCATTGTATGCTCATCAATTGTCTTTCTTAGTGCCAGACACAGTACTAGCAATAGGAATAGTTCATGCCTTAAGAGAGCTTCACATTCTACTGGGGAAGCAAGTGTTTTAACAGCTAATTATAAGGCAGGCAAGAAACAGAGTTGCAGGAGGAGAGCTCTGAGGTTGTAGAGGAAGAGTGACTCTTGGGGGTGATGAGATGAGGAGACAGGCTGAAAGGAGTCCTGGGACATGACTGCAAAGATTGCCTGTGGCCCATCTGGGAAGGACTCATGTCAGGGAGCCTAGACTTTGCCCTATGGACAGAGGAACACCACAGAGAGATGTGTGTTCACCTTTTAAAAAGAAAATTATCATTTTTAAAAATCATCTGAAGGCACTAAAAGGATGCCTGGCAGATAAGTTAGAAAGTGTGTAAATAGGTCAAATGTTAGTTTTTCTGAGCCTTGCCTTGAGTAACTTTTAGTAGGCTTATTTATTAGCAATAAAGTACACACCAGAATTTTATTTGGCATAGACTAAAATAAAATAAATTGAAGCCAAGCATTAATTATATGCATATATATATGTAGTTATACTTATAGTGTGAGCCTATATTAAATTAAAAAAAAAGTTACGATCAAGTTGATTCCAGTTCATGGAGACTCCATGTGTGTCAGAGTAGAATAGAAATGTGCTCCACGGGATTTTCAATGGCTGGTTTTTAAAGTGATTGCCAGATTTTTCTTCTGAGGTACCTCTGTGGACTCAAACCTCCAACCTTTTAGTTAGAAGCTGAGTGCATTACGCACTTGCACCACCCAGAGACCCCTATACAAAAGTCCAAAAGTATTGCTACTTGGGTTCCAGTTCATACATGCACAGGTTTATTCCAAAGCATGTTTAAACATGTCTCTGTGACAAGACAAGTTCTCTCAGTTATGTACTAGTCTTAGTCTCACTAGAGTGCCTTCAATACAAAGGACACTTTTTGTGTCATGGAAATTAGTGATTTTGAGGTCAGAGCCAATATCAGATTTTTAACAAAACTCAGGAGGACATCTTTCTAAATCATTGAAGCTTTGCAACATATTTATGGGACGTCTGCTCAGGGCTTCTGAGAAATGTGTGCATACAGAAGAAAAGAGATCAAATAGAGAAAACAGACTTTCTTCTTTATTGGATTTATTTTATCTGAGTGTGATGGCTGAAACTGTGACAACAACATTGTGATTAGGAAGAACTGCAAGGTCAGCAGTTCAAGCTCACCAGCCGCTCCTTGGAAACCCTATACAGGGTCACTATGAATTGGAATCGACTGGACAGCACTTAACAACAACATAGTAACATGCTGAAAATAGCAGAGGAGAAGGATCGGAATGGCTGAGTCTTTATATCCATATCAACAGCCTGGAGCTGTTCTACCCGGACACATCATGTTATTTCATATAGTAAGCTTTCTTACTGTTTAAGCTGGTTTTCGTTCCATTCTTGGTTCATACTGCTGACAGTATCCTAGCTAATATATATGCTGAGAGAATCCTAACTAATACAAGTCTCAAGAGATACATATGAGAGGGCTTTTTTGTTGTTGTTGTTGTGTGTGTGTGTTTTCCTCTTACTGTGTTTCCTGTATTACTCTTTCTTTCCTAACCCTTCTGAACTATTCCCTTGGGTAACTGCTGCCCTTTTGATCTCAAATGATTATTCTAAAATGTGAGTACCTCACCAATGTTTTTGTTCCCCTTACTGTTACTTGTTGTTATGAGTTGGTTTCACCTCATAGCAACCATTTGCACAAAAGAACAAAACACTGCCCAATCCTGTGCCATCCTTGCAGTTGTTGGTGCATTTGATTGAGCCCATTGTTGTAGCCACTGTGTCAATCCATCACTTGAGGGGTCTTCCTGTTTTTCACTGATCCTCTACTTTACCAAGTATGATATCCTTTTCCAGGGACTCACCCCTCCTGATAACATGTCCAAAACATGTGAGATGAAGTCTCACCTCCTTAACTTCCAAGGAGCGTTCTGGCTGTACTTCTAAGAGAAATTTGTTGGTTCTATGGCAGTCTATGGTACTTCAGTATTATTCACCAACACAATAATACTAATGCATCATTTATTTTCCGGTCTTCCTTCTTCATTGTCCAGCTTTCACATGCATATGAAAATACCATGGCTTGGGTTCTCTTACATATTATCTATTATTTGGCTGAATATTGAGCCACGGGGCAAATTCATTCCAGACCTGAATGGTACATATGAGGTTTTAATCTCTCTCAGTAAAAGGACACAGCTGTGCAAATTCTGTGTTGCTTCTAGAACAGTGCCTTTCAAACTTTAATGTGCATATGAATCATGGGGAAATCTTATTAAAATGCAGTTCAAATGCCCTATGTAGCAAAGCCTGAGATTTTGCATTTTTAATGATCCTGTTTGATGCCAAGTCGATACCAACTCATCGCAAATTTATGAATAACAGAAGGAAATACTGCCTGCCCCTGCGCCAACCTCACAATCGTTGCTACACTTCAGCCCATTGCACAGCCACTGTACCAATCTATCTCGTTGGGGGTCTTCCTCTTCTTCTCCAACCCTCCACTTTACCAAAGATGATACCCTTCTCCAGGGACTGGTCCCTCCTGAAAATATGTCCGAAATATGAGGGACAAAGTCTGGCCATCCTGGCTTCCAAGCGGCATTCTGGTTGTACTTCTTTCAACACAGATTTATTTGTTCTTTTGGTAGTCTGTGGTGCTTTTAATATTCTTCTCCAACACTATAACTCAAATGCATCAGTTTTTTTATGGTCTTCCTTACTCGCTGTCCAACTTTCATATGCATATGAGGTTATTGAAAATATCATGGTTTGGATCAGGTGCACCTTAATCCTCAAACCGACATGTTTGCTCCTAAACTCTTTAAAGAGGTCTTGTGCAGCAGATTTAACCAATGCTATATGTTGTTTGATTTCTTGACTGTTGCTTCCATGAGTGTTGATGGTTGATCCTAGCAAAAAGAAGCCTTTGACAACTTCAATCTTTTCTCCATTTATATATGGATGTTGTTTATTGGTCCAGTGGTGAGGATTTTTATTTTCTTTACATTTGCATTTTTAATAAGCTCCAGCAAAACACTGATGGTGCTGGTACCGGGACCGTATTTGACCTAATTTTCTTGACCATAGGTCTAAGTCATTAAAGACTGGAGAGGAGTCAATTTCCAGAGACTTGAAAGGATTTTAAGGGAACAGTCAGGCATCACGATGGGTGTTATAGTGGTCCTGGAAAAGTTCAGGGTTAGGTAGTAAAACTAAGAAAAGATCTTGAAGACTGGGTCTGTAGTGACAGGGGAAGTAAAAGTGTCTGTCTTTATGTCTATGAAGTCTTCAGACCAAGCAGAATTCAGTGGTCTAGCAGAGGCTTCATATGGCTTTCATAGCCCATTTGCCATGAAGATATTATGGTACTCCCATCTCTACCACTATGCTGTGGTTGTTAAGTGCTGTAAAGTTGGTTCCAACTCATAGCGACCCTGTATAGGGTTTCTAAGGAGCAGCTGGTGAATTTGAACTACCAACCTTGTGGCTCATAGTCTAGTGCTGATCCTATAGCACCACATCAGGAGTTGTATACATACCATACTCTTTCTAAACTCTTTTAGTTTGGTGCACTTGCTTTGTTGGTACCTTAAGTATGCATTAGTGTGTCTTTTGGGGTAACTCACTGCGAGATGTATGAATTGGGAAGCAGGGAAGAATGTCCGTTCAGGTATCTTTAAAAACGGTTAAATCCTTCCCAACGAAAGATGAATTAGAGGCTACCAGGTGTGGGATTGATGGGGAAAGAGGGAACATTTATTTCGGGGGCATTGAATCTATGTTGATGGTGGTGTAATGTTTTGGAAAAGGATAATAATAATGGTGACACAGCATGAAAAATATAATCAGTGACACTGAGTGGTAAATGTGGCAGTTGTTTGCTGTGTTGGAGAATGTTTTGGTGTTTATATTTTTACCACACAAAAAAATATGATTTGGATTTTATGGGATGATGTATGTCTCCCAGAGTTGCTGTAGCCACTACAAATGGAGTGTCTTTCAACAACAGAAGCTTATACTCTCACAGTTCTGGAGGCTAGGATTCTGCCCCCAGGGCTGTTGATGGCAAGGCCAAGCTCTCCTCCACTACTGAGGGGAAGATCCTGTCTTGTCCCTTTCAGTTTTTAAGCCCCAGGAGTTTCTTGGCTTGTGGTAGCATGGCTTCCTCTATCTTCACATTCCTTCTGTGTCTCTTATTCTTCTTTCAATTTTCTATCGTGAATTGAGTGATGGTTTATAAACACGATCATCAGTTTTATATCCAACAAATCATACTATTTGTTTCATCTCACTGACTGCAATCTCCCACCCATGCAACAACTGTTACCGGGCTTCATTCCTGTGGTTCCTATTTCCATTCCACCCACCTTCCTATAACTCTTCTTAATTTTGTCCTTAGGTACATATTGCCCTTTGATTTTTAATGATTGACCATTTCATCATTCATAGTGAGCATACCTCACTACTGTTGTTGTCCCCACTATATATGTATCTATTGCTTGGCTGAAAATTGGGTCATGAGAGTGAGTTCTTTTCCAGACCTGAAGAGTGGTTGAGGGTCATAGTCTCAGGTTCCTCCAGTCTTTCTGACCAGTAAGCCCAATCTTTTTTTTTTTTTTAATAATTTTGAGTTTTGTTTCTCATTTTCTACCATTCTATCTGGGCCCTCCTAATGTGATCCCTTTCAGAGCAGTTGGTAGTGGTAGCTGGGCACCATTTAGTCCTTCTGGTCTCAGAGTCGTGAAGATTGATGTTCACATGTTCCATTAGTCTGCTGGATTAATTGATTCAAAGCATCTTCAATTCTCATCATGCTTCTTTCATAGGCACTTGGAGAGACCAATAACTGCCCCTTAGATGGCTGCTCATGAGCTTTTAAGATCCCAGATGCTACTCACCAAAGTAGGATGTAGAACATTGTCTTTGTGGACTATGTTATGCCAATGGACCATGATGTCCCCTGAGACTATCCCAGGTCCAGCAACTCATTGCTGTATGATATTTGATAATACCTAAGAAGTTTTCATTACTTAAAGGCATACTTTTGAAGAGCAGAATGAGTAGAGGAATTCCATGAATTAAAAATCATCAATCCAAGAATGGTGATTATAAGGGGGCCCTGATCTTAACCAAAGAAATTCCTTGCTGCCTTTTCCTTTCCCCATGAGGCTCTTAGATTAACAGTGACTTTGATCTTTGTTCATGTAAAAACTATAGATACTGGACATAAAGAGTTAGCGCAATCTAATCTCTGAATTCTGGTCAGCAAATATGTATCTTTTCTTGACCACCGATAATGTTAAGTCATTTTAAATAACAAATATTTTCAAAGTAATGAAGTATCCCAAAGTAAAACAGACTTCATGAAACTTAAGTAAGGACGTTGTTGTTGTTCTGAACTGCCATCTAGTTGGTTCTGACCCACAGCGACCCTGTATAGAGTTTCCTAGGAGCAGCGGGTAAGCTTGAACCGCTGACCTTGAGGTTCAAACTGACTTTGCAATCCAGTGCATTAACTCACAGCATCACATGATCCACTTCAGTAGAAGCAGTAGATCCAGTAGTTGATAAGTTTCCTGGGTTTCATAGGACTACTTTCGTATCTGGGCTTTCTCATTTAATAGCTGTATGACATTGACTTAAACTTTTTAGAGTGTCTTGGTCTTTAAAAAAATGTGTGTGTGTGTGTGTGTGTGTGTGTGAGTATGAGGGAAATAATGATACTCTTGCTGAGTATTAAGTTATATACAATGACATGCAAAGTCTTTAGCATAGTACCAGGCACTTATAAATTTATTCATTCATGACATAAAATGGTTATAGAAACTATTCACATGTCAGATACTGTGCTAGATGCTGGAGGATACAAGAATGAACAAAGTTGATGTTCTTCCATCATCAAAAAACTTCCAGTCTAGTAGGCAAAGTAGTTGGCTGAAAGGTAAAACAACATAACATATAATTATCAACCTTCTGTGAGGTATCCACCAGGTGGGTGTGAGGCTAATAAAAATATACTTAGAATTAATAAATAAGTAGATATGCAGTTTTCAAAGCCAATATTTAGAAACATTCATTATGAAACTTCCTTGAGAATAATGAGGGAGTAACTTTGTTGGTCTGACTAGGAAAACTAAAGGGTGCTTTTATTAACCAACTTGCCTAAAGTGGATAAGCAAGTTGAGACTTCCTGTTCAGACACTAAGACATGGATTTTCTTTCTTTTCAGTTAATCATGTTCAACAATGCAGGAAAGATCAACTTTGGAAACTATCCAGGAATCCCACTGTGGTGCAGTGATTTAATGTCTCGTCTAGCTATAGTCTTTGCAACTTCCACCAAACGATTTTTCCGTCATGGGTCTGGGTAAGAGAAGGTGGGGGAAGATGGTGACAGGAATACAAAATTCAGTTGTGAGTGATTGTTAGCAGGGCTATTTGTGATTGTAAAATCTTGGAACTCTGAGTATAAAATGAGCCATCTCAGAAACAGGAAGGGGGTAATCTCACTACCAACAAGCAAGATGAGCCAGGAGTGGAGTACATCTTTTGAACCTTGAGAGATAGCGTTGTGACACTAGAGGAGTGGTAGCAGAGTGGTCGCAGTAGAACCAAAAGCATGACACAGAGCAGTGGACTTCCTAGGCCAGAGAGAGCAAGTAAATTCAGTGCCTAGGTCAGGAAGCTTGCTCATGGAATGTGGTACCTCCAGACACTTAATTGGGCAGCTAAGTTTGCTGACCCACAGAGCTGGAGTTGGGCAGCTTTGAGCTGAAATTTATAGCAGAGTAGAATGCACTGTGGGCAATTTTCGCTAGTACTAAAAGAGCTTTGTGGAAACCCTATACAGGGTCACTGTGGGTCGGAACCTGCTCAACAGCCCTAACAACAACAACAACAACAGAGCTTTGTAACACTGCATGAGCAGGGCAGAGGTCAGGCTAGGAGGCCAGCAGAGAAGAGGCTGTCCTTACCAAAGATCTGTATCAATTTATTTCCTGATCCTGCATTATAACCTGTTAACTTCCCTAATAAACCCCATAACTTTGAGTACATAGTGTATGCATTCTGTGTGGACATTGCAGTGAATTAACAAACCCAGCTGGGTAGAGAGTGCTGTGGGAGGGATGGCTGGCATAAGATTTGGTAAGCAAGGCTGAAGACATGTCTGATCTTGGCCTCATAGGAACTGGCGTTAGGCTGATACGGAGTTTGATTCCCCTTCCTGCTTGTAAAGTAAGAGGAGGTTATATGCTGCCTCCACACCATTTTGACACCCATGCTTGATAAAAACCAGTTACTGTCCAATCGACTGCAACTCATGGCAACCCTGTATCTGTTGAAGGACTGTGCTCCATACAGCTTAAAAGTCAGTTCGTTTTTTATGTTTTGTTTTGAATGTAGATTTCCAGCCTTACTTCCTAGGCAACACTGGGTGGAACTGAATGCTAACCCTTTGGTTAGCAGTTGAGCATATTAGCTATTTACACCACCCAGAAATTCTAGGGTGACTTAGGAAATAATTGAATGGGCAAATTGATAGCTGAAAAACAAACACCAAAACAATCAGTGCATTGAAGCTAATTCCAACTCACAGTGACCCTACAGAACAGAGTAGAACGGCCTCAAGACTATAATCTCTTTGGAATCAGACGGCCACATCTTTCTTCTTTGGAGCAGTTGACCTTTTGGTTAGCAACTGAGTCTTAACCACTGAGTCACCAGACTCCTTGACGTTAAAATCCAACCCAAAACTTACTGTCAAGTTGATTCCAACTCATAGAGACCACATAGGACAGAGAAGAACTCCATAGGGTTGGCAAGACTATAAATCTTTACGGGAGCACCTGGTGGGCTTAAACCAACCTAGCTTTCATTTATCAGCCTAATGCCTAACCCACTACTCCACCAGGATTCCTTTGATAGTCGAAAAGAACTAATGGACAGTTTTAAAAAGAAAGACTGCTGAAATTAAAAGCGATTATGCATTTAACTATATTTGAATCAAGAATTTTAGAGTTGGAGGGATCATTTTAAGAATAAACCAATTGTCTCATTTTATACCTGAGAAACTGAGTTCATGTGGGTTAAATGATTTGCCACATACCTACATATGTCATGTGGTAGGCTGTCGAGTGGGTTCCAACTCAGAGAGACCCTGCATAGGTTTTCCAAGGCTGTAAATCTTTACAGGAGCAGAAAGCCTCATCTTTCTCCCTTGGAGTGACTCAGAGATTCGAACTATTGACCTTGCAGGTTAGCAGCCCAGCCCACAATCCACTACGCTACCAGGACTCCTTTGTTTTGTCTGAGTCAACATTAACCTAGACTTCCTAAACTAGATGCTCCTGAATATATTATTCCTCCTATCTTGGACCCATTTTACCAGTCTTGAATACAATGGTAATGTGACATACTGGTAGTCACTGTGGCAGGTACTGCCAATTGGCTCATTTAACCCCTGTCCCCGCTTCCAGTGTATAGCATGCTTTTCTGTACTTTAGAGGTTAAAAATAAAACAAAAAACAGTTGCCACTGAGTCAGTTCCAGCTGATGGCGACCCATGTACATTGTAGAGGTGATTGTTATTAGTTGTCATCCAGTTGATTCCAACTCTTGGTGACAGCATGTATAAAATAACTAATCCAGAGGGTTTTCTTAATTATAACCTCAATGCAAGTAGATCACCAGGCCCTTTCTTCCACAGTACCACGGAGTGGGTTCAAACTACCAACCTTTAGGTTAGCAGTCTAGCCCAAACATTTGCTCTCCCTAAGGAGCTCTTAGGTAGAGCAAATGGGCAAATGGCATAGTGGGTTACGAGTTGGACTGCTAACCAAAAGCCAGCAGTTCGAAACTACCAGCTGCTCCATGGGAGAAAGATGAGACTTTCTGTTCCTGTAAAGATAGATTTACAGCCTTGGAAATCCTATTCAGGGTTGCTCTGAGTCAGAACCTACTCAACAGAACACCAGCACCAGGAACTTTCTTTCGAGGTTAGAGAGCTAAAACCTACATTTACCAGATGCCCTGGTGACTATAATTCTAGACTTGGAAGGCAGAAGGAGGCACAGTGAAGTGGCAGCCTCATATGGGGAAGCTGGATCTTGGGACAGAGGCTAAGTCCTTCCAACGTAATTATAGCAGTGGTTTTACAAAAACTCAGTTGTGATACATCCATCTAAGCAATACCTCACAATGAAAAGAACAAACTACAACTGTATGTAACAACATGGATAAAACTTTGAATCATAATACTGAGTAAAAGAAACAACAGAAATTTATTATCTCACAGTTTTAGAAGGCTAGAAGTCCAAGTTTAGAGTGCTGCCTCTTGGAGAAGGCTTTCTCTTTACCGACTCTGGGGAAAGGGCCTTGTCTCCTTTCAGCATCTGTAGGCCCAGTATTCTTTGGAGATCTCCATACATCTTGGCATCAATAATCCTCTGGACCCTAGGTCCAAAGGACATACTCCATTTCTGGCTCTTCTGTCTTGGTGCTCCAGTCGCTCCTTTTAACTCCTGTAAGATAAAAGATGTTGCCTGGTGCTGTAGACGGAAAGGTTGGTTTGACACACAAGGTCGGTGGTTCAAATTCACCAGCCACTCCTTGAAAACCCTACACAGAGTTGCTGTGAGAGGGAAGCAACTCAATGGCACTAAACAGCAGCAACAATGCCACACCTTGTGAATCTCCCATCAATTGGATCAGGGAGGTGGTGGGATACTTAACAATAACAATCCCACCTTAATCCTCATTTTTTTTTGTCACATCAAATTACATTATAGGGGATAGCTACATCTAACTGAAGGAGCTCTGGTAGCGTAGTGGTTATGAATCGGGCTGTGAACTCCAAGGTCAGCAGTTCGAAACTACCAGCTGTTCCGTGGGATGAGGCTTTCTGCTCCTGTAAAGATTTACAGCCTCAGAAACCCTGTATAGGGTCGCTATGAGTTGGAACTGACTCCATGGCACGCAGCAGCAACATCTAACTTGACAAACAACTGAGAACCCTAGTTCAGTCAAGTTCAAGTAATACCTTGACATCACAAGGTCTCATATTCTGTTTCTTCATTTGTCAAAGGTAGATAATAGCACCTTCACAGAGCTCGCATGAAGAACAAATAAGGTGATAAAAGGGTAAATTTTTTAAAAAGAGAAACCGTAAACAAATGTTACTGTACTATTTTAAAAGTTCAGCCAGTGTTATAACTGAATAGTGATAAAATACAAGGTGAAGGATCTGGGAATAAGGGTACAGAGCCAGTATGACACAATGTAGATCACTTAATATTTCTGTTCCTCAATTTCCTCATCTGTAAAATCATAAATGAGTTTAAAGTTGAGCACCTTAATGAAGCAGGCCCTAAAACTCGCACTAGGTTATGAGACAAAACAAAGCAAGCAAGCTTCTACATACAAAATTATTTTGCAAATGTTTTTATTACATTGCCGAGAATGCCCATGGTAGTCTGACCTACAGCATGCAGGTTGTTCTGTCACAAATGTATTGTGTGAGTAAATGAAAATGGTATTAATAACAATGTTAATGAGAATTTGTGTTTTTCAAACACTGTTGGTATCTAACAAAAATGGGCATTGGATAGAAAATCTGGAAAACAGAAGAAATTGGTATAGGAGGAGGCTTCAAAAAGTTCGTGGAAAAAATCCATTATACTTTAGTTCCATTTTTTACATGAACTTTTTGAAGCTCTTGTATTGTGTCTGAGAGGAGATATGGATCTAGGGAGAAGGGTAAAGACATTTTTCTCTTGTGCAATTCTTTGTCTTTTCCTTTTGAATTCTGAACCATGTAATAGTAGTGTAGTGAGTCGGGCTGCTAACCTTAAGGTCAAAAGTTCAATACTCCTAACTGTTCTGGGGGAGAAAGATGAGGCTTTCTGCTCCCATAAAGATCTACAGCCTCAGAAATGCTATACAGGGTTGCTATGAGTCAGAATCGACTCCACAGCATGCCACCAGCAGCCATTAGTAACCTACTAAAAAACAGACTGAAATCTTAGAAAAATCTTTTGTAAAATTATAGAATGAATATTATCAGTACTTTTCATTGTTTTAGTTCAACTGGCAACCTGGCTGATGCAAACAGATAACCAATTACATGCTCTGCTGCAAACCAAGAAATGGAGTCCATTCGGAGATGCCTTGAAGAAAGGCCTGCCAATTACCTTCTGAAAAAGCCATTGAAAACCCTATGTAGCACAATTCTACTCTGACACACATGGGGTACCATGAGTCAAAGATGACTCAGGTAGCAAGTGCTCTTTTTTGTTTTCTTTCTTCAATTATTAATTTAAATCAATACAATGTTTTACTATATAATTTTCAACATGATTATATCCTTCTAATCAAATGGTGGTGTCTGGGCATGTCTAACTCTTCTGAATACAGTATTTCCCCTATTTCTACCATTATTTTGCAAGATTGATTTTCTGGATGGCATTCTTCCAGAGTAACTCCTTGGCTGGTGGATACATTATTTCCTAAAACATTAAATGTACGCAAGGCAGCCGTTTTAGGCCAGAGTTCAGAGAAAAATGAGTGAAAAAGCGAATGAATGAAGGAAATAAATGACTAGGTGAATAAAAAGAAAAGGTTAAGACTACAATTGCTAAGAACTGCCATTAGATGCTGATGAGTGTCTCTTCACCAAAGCTGAGGACATTACCACTCTGGGGCATTTTGATCGTTATCCCTCTATTTTCCTCATTTACTATCAGTCATGGCAGAATTAGGACCTTAACAGGCTGCCAAACACTGGAAGATTATGGTGTTTCACCCTTTTGTAACTGAAAATTAAATTTCATTTAGGAAATTAATTAAAAATTTAAATTTAGGATGAATCTAGGAGTCCTGGTGTGGCACTGTACGATAAGCACCGGGCTGCTAATTGCAAGGTCTGCGGTTCAAACCCACCAGCTGCTCCTTGGAAACCTTATACAGGATCGTTGTGAGTAGGAATCCATGGCACTTAATGGTGAATCTAAAGACTTCTTCTAGATTTTCTGTAATAAAAATTCTAATTCATCAAAGTTGAGCTTTTTCCTTTTGCTTTCCACTCCTTTAATCATGCCTTAAACCTAGGAGGTTTAGCTAGATGTATGCACTTTAGCTCTGCACGCACTTACAAACTACACATGCGACCACTCCTTGAGGCTAGTCGTCGTAGCCTCACCCTGCCACGGATCTCCTCCCTCCCTCCTCCCTTACCTGCCCCTAGCCCCAGCCCCTGGACGCACCGTGGTGACGTCACACGCCGCCGCCGCAGCAAATGAGCGCAGATGGCCTCTGCCCTCCGTTTTACCCGCGCACGCGCACGTGTTACGGGAGCCCTGAAGACCTGGCGTATCCCAGCGTGGATGGAGGCCTGAGGGCAGCGGGGGCGGAGCGCGCCTCCAGCTGGGAGCATGTCCGCGCCGGGCGCCTTCTAGAGGAAGGCCGTGCATCCGCCACCACGCTTTCAGTCGCTGTGAAACACAAGCGAGCCAGGCTTAGGGTCGCGGCGGCGATGCAACGACGGCGGCGCCCTCCGCCGCCCGCCTCGCAGCTGCCGGAGGGCTGCGGGGGAGGTGGCCGCGGTGGCGGCGGTGGGAGTGAGGAGGTAGAAGTGCAGTTCTCCACCGGGCGTTTGGGATCGGGGCCGGCGGTTTCAGCGGAGGCCGCGCGCAGCACCGAAGAGGAGGAGGAGCGGCTGGAGCGCGAGCACTTCTGGAAGATCATTAATGCCTTCCGCTACTACGGGTAAGGAGCCCGTTGTGGACCCTCCGGATAGGTCGTGCTTGTTGCGCTCGCTCTCTGGCCGCCACGCCCCCGGGGCGCCCAACCTGGCCTCCTGAGCGGATCTCCGGGTCCCCGAGTCACCTCGCACCACCCCGACCCTTCCCGGCCCTGCACACCCGCCTTCCTGATGTGCTGTCTGCTGCTCAGCCGCGTGTCTTCTGACCTCAGGATCAAATTAGCTCTCTTGTCTTTCGTCTGCGTTAAAGGTTTGGCTTTGAGGCCGGTGGGGGTGACCGGAAAATACAGTGCTGTAACCATTTCAGATAGAAGATGATGGTGGTGAAGCCGTCCAGTTTGGGCGTGATGTGTTTGTGTTGTCGATGCCTTCTAAACTGAACGTACGGAGAGCCCAAGTTCACCTACACGTGGGATGCCGTAGACACATTTCTCTGAACTGTTAACCATTCTTGTGAGAGCAGCCTAAGATTGCCACGCTACCCACCTTGGCGCTGTGCACGTACATGTACGTGTGTGGTGAGCGATTGAATGTTTATGCTCAATGTGAAATTAAATGTAGGTGGAATTAAAGTTTGGTTGTTTTTAAAGAGGGAAGTGTTGGAGAGAAGGCACATCTGAGGCGCCTTTATGACCTTTTATTCTGCAAATACGTATTGAAGCTATGGCTGCGCAGGATGGTATGATCTATATGTATGCTTGCTTGTTTCTCATTGTTATTTCAACTTACTAACACTTGGACATAGTGAATAGTGCATTTCGTTTAACTGTTAAAGTAGCTTAATTACAAATTTATAGTTACAAGATGTGAAAGGGCCTTAAATCAAATGGGTGTTCACATAAATATTGCACACTTACTCATGTAAGACGTATGTGAGTACACAGACAAATAAATGATCTGAATCTACAATTGGAATCAGACCTTAGCAGGCCAAACTATTGCCTTAGATGGGTCCCTGCTCAATTTCACATAAACTGGTTGTTTATCTTTATAATGTAGCTGTTTATGAGTTTGAATCTCTTGTCTATGACCTCCTCAAGGCAAAGCCTGAGCCTTATTTGATGGCAGCAGGGCCTGGCATAGTCGTTGATGTTCTATTTTAACTTTTTTTTTTTAAGTAGCAAATGCATCTCTCATCCTTAAATAGTCTACCAGTTTTTGACTGTTGGGTCAACTAGTGTGCTATTTTTCTGAATTAGGAAAGTATTTCATATAAGCTTAAAGTTTAGTTAGAATCTTAGTAAAGGTCTCTGGGGTGGCACAAACAACTTGCACTAATAGCCTAAAGGTTGGTAGCTTGAGCCCACCCAGCAACACTGTGAAAGAAAGTCCTGGCCATTGGCATGTGTCAAGAAAACCCTATGGAGCAATTCTACTCTAACACATTTGTGACATAAATTTTTGAGATTCATAGATCGTTACACTATAACTTTAGCTCAGGCAGAGGGCCCATTACTTAAGACCAAAAGGTAGATATTTGGGATTTCGTTTCTCCATAGTTAGTAGCAACAGAGGGAGAAAGACAGACATCCAAAAAGTGAATTTGTTTAAAAAAATTGGGCCTGGAAGAATTATACAATGAGGGGAAGTGGCTGGACATCAGATAGCAGTAGGTACAGAATAAATTGGTGTAATTTACTATTGGAAATGTTTGAAATAATTGGGCAGTGCATTAGAAATGTAGTAGACTTGTTTAGTTAAATGTAGATAGTAATTGTACCTGGTTTTCATATATTAGGACCAATGTAGATTTAGTCTGTATTATCAGATGAACTGTTCTCAGGCCATTGACTTGCTCTTTAGAAAAAGGCATCTTTGTGTATGTTCTAGGTCATGGTTGTGAAACTGTTTGCTATATTTAACCCTCATCCCTCTCCCTTCCAGGAATAATGTGGCATCAAAGAAAATTTCATTAAAAACAAAACAAAAAACAACCTTTTTATTTGCATATGCATTGTAAATGAAACACTTCTTTCAAATCCATGAAGTGAAAATAAGCCCATTACCATCAAGTCGATTTTGACTCATAGAGGTGCTTTAAGACATAGCAGAACTGGCTCATAGGAGTTCCTCGGCTCTGGTAACAAAGTGGTTTTGAGTCGGGCTACTAATCTCATAGTCAGCAGTTCTAAACTACTAGCAATTCCTTGGGAGAAAGATGAGGCTTTCTGCTCTGGTAAAGATTTATAGCCTTGGAAACCCTATACAGGGTCATTATAAGTCAGAAGTGACTCCATAGCACAGAACAACCAATATGTAGGAGCAGACTGTCACATCTTTCTCCCATGGAGTGAATGGGTGGGTTCAAACTGCCAACCTTTCAGTTTTCAGCTGAGCACATTACTATACCACCAGGGCTCCTTTGGGCTAAAAGTAGAGTATGATTAAAAATGTGCCTTTCAAACGTCACTTTTAAAGGACTGTTGTTAAGTGCTGTCATGTCAGTTCTGACTCAGCAATCCTGTATAGGGTTTCCAAGGAGCTGCTGGTGGGGTTGAAATGCTAACCTTGTGGTTCACAGTCCAGTGCTGATCCTACACACTTAAAGGACTAGGTGAAAGTAGTCTAGACCTGTACTGTCCAGTTCTATAGCTGTTAGGCACATCTGGCTCAATATAAGTTTAAATTAATGAAAATGAAATACAATGTGAAATTCACTTCCTCAGTCTCACAGCTGCAGTTCAGGTACTCAGTAGCCACATGTGGCTAGAGTCTGCAGCATAGGACAGTAGAGCTAGAGAGTGAGCCTTGTTATCTGGTGGATTGACCTGTTCTTGGCCCTTACCAACAATTTTCATATTTTGGAGGGATTGGATTTACTGCAAAGTGTCATTATGTAGGAAATCTTAGATTAAAAAAGTAAAGGAAAAAAAATGTCTCTGACTAATAATTTCTTTTTTCAGTAGCTTAATTTTGCTTCTTACAGAGTTTGCTTAGATGACATATTTTAATGAGGGCAAAAAATGGTTGTAGCATTGTGCTGAATAGTAAAAATATTGTTAGCCACATTACCCTTGTTTTGAATGAAAAATTACCTACATATGCACAAAATACTACAGTTGAGTTAAGCTTCTTTCCAGAAACATCCCACTCAGAAATAATGGTTAAGTGAAATATAACCATTTTCACAGATGAGCAGATTGGTCAGTAATCTGCCTAATGTTGCACAACCAAATTATGGTGAGAGTTTGACCTGAAATCCAAAATCATACATATAATTTTACCCTACATTAATAAAGCAGTGATACTAATAAGACAAATTGAACATTGGATGTTTAATAAATAGGAGTCCCTTCGTACTACATACAGTTAACTTGGCTTGGCTTCTAACTGAAAGGGTTGAGTCCACCCAGAGGCACCTTGAAAGAAAGGTCTGGTAATCTGATACAGTACAGTTTATACACACATGGGGTTGCTGAGTCAAAATAAACTCAGTATAAACAGCTGGTATGGATATATTTAATCAGTACTTAAATTGTGTTGATATGCTTTCCGATTTGGAACACCTACTTTAGTTTAACTAGTAAAGAGGAATAGGCATATAACCATGGCCATTGACGCACACACAGTGTCAGACTCATACTGATGAAAGATGACTAAGTCAGAATTGGGGCCAAGATTAACTTTCTAGGATACTGGTGAGCTGGAGGTAGAGATGGTAGCGGTGGGGTGTGCCAAGGAGCCGGTTCCCGACTCATAGTGACTTTGCATAGGGTTTCCATGGCTGTAAATCTTTACGGGAACAGAAAAGCTCTTCTTTCTCACATGAAGCAGCTGCTAGTTTCGAACTGCTGATCTTGAGGTTAGCAGAGATAGAGCTACCCATGTGGAAAATACAGCTACTGATTCTGCTTTCTCCCTGCAGCTTCTCCTTGAGGATGTCAGTACCTGATGCTGAGTTAGTTCAGAACCAGAATATTTGCTAAACATTGTTTTAAAGCAGCATTCAGCAAGGTTTTTACTTAAAATGGCCCAATAATAAATACTCATGGCTCTGAGTGTCTGATGGTTTCTGTTACAACTGTTGAACTCTGCCATTATAGTAAGACAGCAAACACAGACAGTGTGTAAACAAGAGCATGTGGCTGTGTTCTAGAAAAACGTTTACAGCCGCAGTCCAAGTTGCATTGAACCATAGTTTGTATGCAGACCTCGGCCTTAAAGCACATTGACCGTGTGAAGTTAGTCCCAATTATAAAGATATCATAAGGATTGTACTCTTTTTTCGACTTTGATACAACCCACTTAAGAATGTCACTGTGGATAGGTGTAGGGCAGCTGTGTGCTTTAGGTAACCAAGGGGTAGGGTCTGCTCTGTTTAGTTTCTTTACTTCTACACTAGGAATTGATAGTAAGCTTGTGTATGCTCCTCCAACTAGTTCACATTTCCTTAACAACACTACAATTACCAAAATAAATAGTGGCACCTTGGAAGCAAAACTATAAATTGATCGACTGTTTTTTATATCTACTGAAGTATGAAGATTGAACAGTGACAGACATGTGCTTTGTATTTTAGAAGATTTCATATAACAGCAGTGGTGGTGGGCTTGTATTAATGCAGTGTAAAATCGTGTGTACGACTTTGGATTTCAGGCCCAGTTTTCACCAGTCTGGTTGTGTAACCCTAGGCAAGCTGCTCACCTCATTAGAGGCCTGTACCCTCCCTCACCTGTGAAAATCAGTTCTAAGTTTCAGTTTTTAAAATCGCACATAACCCTTATTTCTAGGCTGTGGATACATTTCTCGTTAGTCTTTGGGAGAGAGACACAATGAGGGTGTGAGGTAAAGCAGTGGGGATGAGGTAATTTGCAGATAGTTTTATGAAGTAGAATCAAAGAACTTGTGCACTTATTGCAGGCACAGATAGAAGAGGCATTTTTGGATGACTCCCTGGTTTCTAACTGTTAGGCGTATGGTGCTTCATTCATCTATATCGGTGATACACAAGGCAAATTTTTTAGTGAAACATTTATTTAGTTTAGATGTTGAGTTTTGAGTGTGTGTAGGGGACAACTGGACATTTAGTATCCAGGAATCTTAAGAATGAAGTTGTTGTTAAGTGCCATCAAGTTGGTTCTGATCTACAGGATTTCCAAGGAGCAGCTGGTGAATTTGAACCACTGATCTTGTGGTTCAAATTAACCTTGTGGTCCAGTGCTTTATTTCATAGTGCCACAGCAGAACTCCAGGATTTCAGTGTACTGTTCACCTCCAAAATAAAAAATCCATCGCCATCAAGTTGACTTTGACTCATAGTGACCCTCGTAGTACAGAGTGGTGCTGGCCCATAGGGTTTCCAAAGCTGTAATCTTTACTGAAGTAGATTGTTACATTTTCTACCATGGAAGCAGCTGGTGGGGTCAAACCACGACCTTTCAGTTCTTAACTGAGTGCTTAATTGGTGTGCCACCAGGGCTCCTTAACTTGCTGACAATGAATTGTAAACTGCCGCAGCTCTGTTATTTGTCTGTCTTGTTATTGGCAGCCATAGAAGCAGCTCCTAACTCATGGTGACCCTGTGCACAATGAACCGAAATGTCACCTAGTCTTGTTCTATACCCAGGATTCTCTGCATAGCAGACCTTTGTGGTCCACAGAATTTTCACTGATTTTTCAGAAGTAGATTGCCGAGCCTTCCTTCCTAGTCTGTATTAGTCTAGAACCTCCACAGATACTTGTTTAGTACCATGCAAGCCTCCACTGATGGATGGTGGTCGCGCATGAGGTGGTTAAGCCTTGATCATCTCCCACCTGAAGGCTGGAGAATTCTACCTACCTGTGGGTTATTGTACTTGACCACAAGGCCTGTTCGAACCACAAGGCTGGCAGTTCAAATTTACCAGCTGCTTCTCAGAAATCCTGTACCGCGTAGCTTATGAGTCGGAACAGACTCCACAACACTTAACAACAGCAACAAACCAAATTTAGCATTGTCCCCATTTGGAAGAGTTTGACCACTTTAAATAGTTCCCTTTAGTATCATACTCTCGTGATAAAAATGTAAACTGATACAATCTTTCTGAAAATCACTTTATAGAAACCCACTGCAGTCAAGTCCATTTTGACTTATAGCAACCCTGTATAGGGTTTCTAAGGGTATAAATCTTTACAGGAGCAGAATGTCTCATCTTTTAAGGAGTGTCTATTGGTTTTAAACTGTTGACCCTGTGGTTAGCAGTTCAGTGCTTATCTTACAACACCACCAGGGTTCCTTCAATTGGTATATTGTTGTTAAGTGCCCTTGAGTTGATTCTGACTCCGTTAAGTGCTGTGAAGTCAATTCTGATCCATAGCAACCCTGTATAGGGTTTCCAAGGAGCAGCTGGTAAATTTGAACTGCAGACCTGTGGTTCAAGCTGACATTGCAGTCCAGCATGTTATCCTGCAGTGCCACACCCTGTATAGGGTTTCTGAGAAGCAGCTGGTGGGTTTGAACCACCAACCTTTTGGTTCACAGCTTGTCTTACAGTGCCACACTAGAAGTACTCAATTTGTATTGTTGTTGTTGTTAAGTATGATCGAGTTGATTCCAATTCATAGTGAACCCTGCACAGGGTTTCCGAGGCTGTAAATCTTTATGGGAGCAGAAAGCCTCATCTTTCTCCCACGGAACAGCTAGTAGTTTTGAACTGCTGTCCCTGAGGTTTGCAGCCCGATTCGTAACCACTATGCTACCAGAGCTTCATATGCTACCAGTATTATTGTTGTGTTGTTGTGAAGTGCCGTCGAGTTGGTTCCAACCCATAGCGACCCTGTATAGGGTTTCCGTGGAGCAGCTGGTAAACTTGAACTGCCGACCTTGCAGTTCAAACGGCATTGCAGTCTGGCGCATTAACCCACAGTGCCACACCAGGACTCCAGGCTACAAGTATAAGAATCTTAAAAATGCTTTTCGTTTCTGAATTGATAATCTATTTCTGTGGATTTCTCATATTTTCCCCCTAAGAGTTTGAACACAAAATGTCTCTAAATGTCCAATGGTTGGGAAATAACCAAGTAAATATTGGTTGCATAAAATGGAATGAATGATGAACAGCCATTATAGTCACTACATTGTGTTTGAGCCCTTTTTTCTTGTGATAGGGGGAAGAACTACAAGTGCTTTTCCAACTTTAATATGTTTATGAATCACCTGAGGATTAAAAAACAGGTTCTAATTCAGTGGGTCCTTGGGTAGGACCTGAGATTCTGCATTTCTAACCACTTCCATGTGCTTTTCTGTGCACCACATTATGAATAGGGTCCTAGATGCCTTTATCGTCTACAAGTAAAATGGAGATAAATATGCCAAAGAGGTTAGAAGTGGCTACTTCTATAAGGAGTACTCTTAGTAGCCTTTTCCCCTTAAGTTCTTTTACTTTGCTCTAAATTTCGTGTTTTTATTTTGAACGTACTACTTATAGAAATGGAGTCCTGGTGTGGTGCTGTGGGTTACTGCGCCAGACTGCAAATCCGTTTGAACTGCAGGGTTGGCAGTTCAAGCTCACCAGCGGTTCCTCGGAAACCCTATACAGGGTCGCTATGGGTCACAATCGACTTGATGGCACTTAGCAACAGTAGTTATAGAAATTAGATACACCTGTGAATTCTTAAGCACATCCCATATTTTCAGACATTGGTCTAAATGATATACTTGCATTATTTTGTTCAATTTTAAAAGAAACCCTATCAGATAGGCAGAGGATCAATTGTTACCTACTTCATAGGGTTTTATGGAGATTTTTCCATATTATGTGATTTGGTTTAGTGTCTAGCATTTATTAAACATTAATCAATGATAAACGCTGTATTCCTCATCATTATTTTTGTTAATATGTATTTTCTTATTTTTGTAGATGAGACAGTTGGGGCCTAGAGAAAGGAAGTGATTTGCCCAGGATCACATAGCAGATAGCTGGTGGAACCTGGATTTTAGCCCACATCCAGCTGACTTCAAAGTTCACTTTTATATTGTCTCCAGGGGAAAAGAGCAAAAATCAATGTAGCCACTGCCTGTGTGATCCCTCACATTATTCACTCAGTCAGTTCCTCCTGTCTTTAAAAGCTAAACAACCTGTAAAAACATTACCAGATTTTTGCTTTAGTTTTGCTTAGAGCTTCTTTTGCACTTCTGTACTTATTTATCACTGTTTAAAAATTAGAGGTCAATTTGTCACAAAAATGTAAAGATGAAAGAATTGTTTGCATAAATATACTCAGGCAACTAAATGAAAATAATACTTTGTATTTTTGTTAAGCATTCAATGAATGAAGAAGAATACTTAAAAGAACTACTCATACATAAACGTTTACAGATGTGTTGTGTGCAATAATAAAGTGGTAGTGTACACCCATGGAATTATCTCTCTACTTTAAAAAAGAGCATTATCCTGTCTTTAACTCCAGAAAATCTTGAACTTACTTTCTTTTTGGTTTTTCCATATATATTCAATTCCTAAAACAATATGTTGTTTAATTTTATATAAACTGGAATTGTTCGTTATGTATTTTTATGCTACTTTCTTTTTTCAAAAAATATATTCCTGAGTTAACTGTAAGGTATTCATTTCACTGTGTTGTGTTGTATAACTGTACAATGTCTTCCTTCAGTTTACTTGTGGTTAACTTCTGGGGTTTTGTTTCTTATTTCATTGTTGTAATGAATATTGTCTCTGTTTCTTGGTGCCAATTTGTAAGTGTTTCTTGAGTATATATGTACCTGCCTGGAAGTATAATTGCTAGGTCATAGGGCATGGATAATACTAAGTTGTTTTCTAAAGTGATGTACTAATTTATGCACCCATCACCAGTGTGTATAAATGTTCTAAGTACTCCACATTTTTGCTGACTTTTTATATTGTTAGGCTGTAAAGTTTCACCCATGTGATTTACGTAAAATTGTATTTCATTGTGTGTATTTAACTTTTAAAAATTGTACCTTAAAAGAAGATACCTCCCCACCCCTCACTGAGATGAATTGACATCGTGGCAGCAGCAGTGTGCTCAAATATAGCAATTGTGAGGATGGGCAGTGTTTCATTCTGTTGTGCATAAGGTTACTGTTGTTGCTGTTAAGTACGGTGGAGTCGGTTCCGACTCATAGTGACCCTGCACAAGGTTTCCGAGGCTGCAAATTCTTAGGATAGCAGAAAGCCTCATCTTTTTCCCGTGGAACATCTGGTAGTTTCGAACTTCCGACCTTGAGGTTAGCAGCCCGATTCATAACCACTACACTGCCAGAGCACAGAAATGACTCAATAGCACCTAAAAATAACAACATTCTGGTCTTATGCATAAGTATTTCCCAAAGTGACCTTTAAAACTACCTGAAATGTTGAGAATGTTAATTATGAATGTTATCATGTAAAACTATATAGAAGTTTAATTCTTCAAACATTTACTCCTGCAGTGCAAAAGATCTTTTATAATATAAAAAAAATTCACATTCCTTGACTTGTAGTTTTTCTTGTTAAGTGCTATCGAGTCGATACCGACTCATAGCGACCTCGTGCACAGCAGAACGACTTTTAGTAGTTAACTAAAAATACATTTTCTGTATTCTTAAGTAGTTTCAAAGCAACATTCTGCTACTTATGGTGGAGAAATCTAAACTATTTAAATAGTTTTGCTGAAAATTGAAATCATAGAGATAAACTAATTGTATATTAATCCTCTTTGTGCGTCTACCCCCTCTTAATTGGTACCGAAGTTCACTTTTACTAGTTATAAACCATTTGTCACTTGTTTGGTTGTTTACAGAAAAATTCAGTAAAGTGAAAACAAAAAACTTTCTAAGTCTAAATCTATTTAGGTAGATGGTTGTTAATGGCATGACAGTTTCTAGCATTATAAGAAAATAATTATCTTTTTTTTTTTTTTAAGACAACTTTGAAATAAGATTGGCGTCTGCTGAGAATTTTTTTGCCAATTTAAAAAACACCTTTTATGTTCTAGCACCAGTATGCATGAGCGAGTGCACCGAACAGAAAGACAGTTTCGATCACTTCCAGCTAATCAACAGAAACTACTTCCTCAGTTTCTTCTTCACTTGGACAAGATCCGGAACTGCATTGATCATAATCAAGAAATACTACTGACCATTGTGAATGATTGCATACATATGTTTGAAAATAAAGAATATGGAGAAGATGTATGTGAAAGTTTGTTCTGTTTGATTTCAATTTGGGTTCTAACCTCTGTATTTTGAGATCTTGAGTTTTTCCTTCTGAATTTCATTTGTTAGAACTTTGCACAGGTTGTTTACTCACAGTATTTTCACGGATCTCAGTCACTTGATGAGTTTTGATACTTAGAAGAGTAGTATGCCAGGAACTAGGTCTGGATACTGATGATTTTTTTAATGCTAAGATAATTATTTACATTTTGATACACTCACATAGTGTTCTATTTTGGCATATAGATATAGACTTGTTGTTGTTGTTGTTGTTAAGTGCCGTCGAGTCGGTTCCGACCCATAGCGACCCTGTACAGGGTTTCCGAGGGTGTAAATCCTTACGGGAGTAG